>NW_026067919.1:1272081-1272900 GCF_014885135.2 Alexandromys fortis
TGTAAGATGGTATCTTAAAGTTGTCTTGATTTGCATTTCCCTGATCGCTAAGGAAGTTGAGCATGACCTTAGGTGTCTTTTGGACATTTGAACTTCTTCTGTTGAGAGATCTCTGTTCAGCTCAGTGCCCCATTTTGTAATTGGGTTGATTAGCCTTTGACAGTCTCGTTTCTTGAGTTCTTTATATATTTTGGAGATCAGACCTTTGTCAGTTGCGGGGTTGGTGAAGATTTTCTCCCAGTCAGTAGGTTGCCTTTCTGACTTGGCGACAGTGTTTTTTGCTTTACAGAAGCTTCTTAGTCTCAGGAGGTCCCATTTATTCAACGAGGCACTTACTGTCTGTGCTGCTGGGGTTATACGTAGGAAGTGGTCTCCTGTGCCCACTTGTTGTAGAGTACTTCCCACTTTCTCTTCTATCGGGTTCAGTGTGTTCAGACTGACATTGAGGTCTTTCACCCACTTGGACTTGAGTTTTGTGCATGGTGATAGATATGGATCTATTTTCATTCTTCTACAGATTGACATCCAGTTTTGCCAGCACAATTTGTTGAAGATGCTCTCTTTTTTCCATTGTATACTTTTAGCTCCTTTATCGAAAATCAGGTGCTCATAGGTTTGTGGGTTAAAGTCAGGGTCTTCTATTCGATTCCATTGGTCGACTTCTCTGTTTTTATGCCAATACCAAGCTGTTTTCAATACTGTAGCTCTGTAATAGAGTTTGAAGTCAGGGATGGTAATGCCTCCAGACGTTCCTTTATTGTATAAGATTGTTTTGGCTATCCTGGGTTTTTTGTTTTTCCATATAAAGTTGATTATTGT
>NW_026067919.1:1277356-1290126 GCF_014885135.2 Alexandromys fortis
CTTTTTCAGACCCAAGCCAGCTGGCCTTGGTGAGTTCCCGATAGAACATCCCCCTTGTCTCAGTGTATGGGTGCACCCCTCGCGGTCCTGAGTTCCTTGCTTGTGCTCTCTCTCCTTCTGCTTCTGATTTGGACCTTGAGATTTCAGTCCGGTGCTCCATTGTGGGTCTCTGTCTCTGTCTCCTTTCAACCCTGTCTCGAAAAACAAAACAAAACAAAAAAAAAAATCCAAGGTCAAGTCTATGTTCCATCAAGAAAATATCTGATTCTCAAAACTACAGATGTCCCAAATGTACTTTCTGTAATCTTTGGAATTCTAGTTCATTTTCCTTTTAATCCTGAAAAATAAAATTATGAAGTTAAAAAAAAAAAATGGGATCAGGTTTCTCGGCTGGCCAGAGGCTTCTCTTACAAATTGCCCTCGCTCTGTTTCCTGGCTACTGCCGGGGGCCAAGAACCCTCTCACCCCTCAGAAGGGTCTTCAGGAACAGGACCCGGCTCCCCGTTTGCCAGGGACCTCGCCAACCAAAGGCCTACCTCTTTGATTTAATTGTAGTGGGGCGATCTGCTCTCGGTGTTGGGTGCTGGTCCCTGCCGCCTGGCCTGCGTCCTCTGCCACCGCGTCAGTCCACGCAGGTCCCGGCCGCCAGCCTGCCTGTGTCGCTCGCTCATCTGCGGGCGCCTGCGTTGCTCGCTCGCCTGCCAAATGATAGGTTTTATACAACTATATTTATCGGTATGGGTGATAAGAATATGTGATTTTTATTTTTGCATTTTCCCCTGATCTACTTTATTATAGAAAAAAAATACGTTAGTACAAAAAAAGAAGAAGGGAAAGTTGGATGATATATTTTGAAACCTCATCTCAAATTAAATGTCAGGTCAGGCCAGTATAGAAGAGCAGCTGCCACTTGTGACACAGTAATCACGCGGGAACTCAGTCCCTCCAGAGATGGCTGCTCAGTGGGACCTGGAGCTGTGATACATTGAACCCACAGGGTAGCAAATGCTAAAGCACACACAGCCACTGATTTGATCTGATGTCTGCCCTGAGAGAAACTAGAGTCCCGCAGTTTTGAATAAGCAGCAAGTCGCCAACCGACCGGCCACAGCTGGACAGTTCTGATGGAGCCTCTGCTCCCAGCAACCTCCTTGACCGCATGCCAAGGATAAAGATACACTTTCGCCCAAATACCTGGCCCAGAATTTTTCTTCTCCTCGGCCTTCCTGCTTCAAACACTTCTTTCTTCTCTCATGCTCTGGGCTTTGGCAGGCAGCCCTGAGCAAAAGACAAACCCTGCGTGGCAGGTAGCTCGAGTGTGCTGCTAGCTCAGCTCATCACTCTCTCTCTCCCCTCTCTATCAACCGGGCCATTTCCTCCCTGGAGCAGAGCTGCTGAGATTTGTGCGTCAGGCTCTTATGTGAGATGGCACCCCGAAACTCTGGACCTTTAAAAGTCACATATTAAGTCCTCACATGGTGCAGAAGCTTCTGGTACATGGGCAACACCATCAGCAATTTAATGTCACTGGAAAGAGCCAGCCAGCACAAGGGGCGAAGGAACATGCACGAATCACTGGGATTTGGAACTCAAACAGCACTGCCTTGAAGAACATCTGTCTCCTCACTGGGAGGCTCGGTGGCAGAGGTGGTGGATCTGACGACAGTGTCACGGACAGTGTTTCTAATAGCAGTGATTGTAGAATGGCTGTAACCGTGTAGGAATGGTGGTGAACAATTAAATAACCAGTGACTGTCTTGGCTTCCATATCATGACAGAATTCTTGGACATGGGCTTGCCAGGAAAAGAGGTAAGACTTGGGGTTCAGCATTGGGGAGGCGGTTCGTTGGCGAAAGTGCTGGGCCCACAAGTGTGAAGGCCAGAGTTCAGATCTTCAGAAACCCACATCACCACTGGGTGGTTATGGCGGGTGGCTTACAGAGTGGATCCCTGAGCAAACTGGACAGCAAGGCATTCTCTAGGGATGGACTCTGGGCATAATGAAGAAACCTACCAATAAAAGGTTTAAAATGATAGAGGGTGGTTATCACTGAAAACTGCATATACACACATACTTGCAAATGCATATACATGGACAATACAGGGACATACACACACAAATATATATATATATTAAAAGGGAGGGGAGATCTGAGGTGCAAGTGCCACAGAAAGCCATGAGTTTGAAAATGTTTTTTTAGTGTTATATTTTTCAGTAACTGGGCCTGGAGACATGGCTCAGTGGTTAAGAGCACTGGCTGTTCTTCCAGAGGTCCTGAGTTCAATTCCCAGCACCCATATGGCAACTTACAATTGTCTATGGGATCAGATGCCCTTTTCTCGCCTGCAGATGTACGTACAAACAAAATATCAATTTACATTTTCAGTAACTGTCCCATACCTTACAATCGAGCAGAAGTTGCTGGCTTCCCTCCTGTTGGTATTATTTGTCTTTGGCTAATAGTTTCAGCCAAGCCATTTTTATAGCCCTGAATATTATCAAAAGGGTTTTTATTGCTCAATATAACTACTCTCTTTCTCAACCTATTGCATTCATCCTGCCTTTAGAGGCCAAGTGTAAACTGGAGTCTAGATGAAAGGGATGTTTTTTTTTTTTTTTCTAAAAAGCCCATTTGTGTTTTTCCTTTTTGTGTTAAATTATGAATACAGTAATTGGTAGCTAATGAGGTATAAGTGCTGTGCTCTCAGACGTTCTGGGTTGTTCGTGTCTCTGCAACCGTCTTCATCTGCCCTTGATTTTTCAAATAACAGACCTATAATTATGCCAACATCCATCCACGCCAGAGAACATTTTGCATTTCCTTATTGCTACCTACAGAGACTAAGGCTGTAGAAAATGCTGGACTTGAAAAAAAAAACTAATTTTAACCCCATTTTTTTGGGGGGGGCAACTCAATAAGATCAAATTGGAGGTATCTGAATCACAGATTTGAAAGGTCATAGAAATACCTCCAAAGCGTCTGGACTGGGTGGCTAGCCAGCTCTAGTGCCAACAGGTTTTGCAGACCAAGTAGCTGACCATGAAATAGATGTAGAGTTGAGATGGCCTTGATGGCACCAGGGTCTGATGCCCAGCCTCGCTTCTCTCGGTGGTGCTCGATCTGTGTATCATGCCTTAAACTCTTCCATTGCTGGCCAGAGTGTGTGTCATGAGCTTCTAGAGTTCAGTTTATATTCCCTTTGTGTGGTGCTCTCAGGACAGTGTTCTTGCACGGATGCTTTGCCACGCCAAATCTGCACTCACACCTGAGGTAGGATGGCAGATACATTTTGTTTTCGTACGGAAGAAAAAATAATCTTGGCCCGAGGTTTGCGTTGAAAATGCCGGTCTTTGTTTGCAGGCAGGTGCTAATCTTTCTAAAAATGTCCCTCACTCTGAAGGACAGCCAAGAGGCAGCACCTTGTTAGAACCTTGGGTTCAGATTGCAAACGTGTTTGGCTAGCTCCCTGTTGAGGTTCAAATTCTCCCGGAATTATTTTAAATATTTGTGCAGAAGCACTGATGAGTTTACTAGCTAGCTCCTCATAACCACCTGCTAATGAGAGCCCTAGCTGATGGCAGTTAGCTCTCAGGTTCCTGTAAACACCCAGCAAACGCGATTTGCTTCAGTGTCGGACATTGTCATGGGAGCGCCCTGCCTTAGGACTAGGAAATGGGTTGAGACTGATTGAGTTCTTTCAGTGGAAGAGCTGGAAAGCTTTACTAGTGGGAAAATCGTTGTCTGTATGGGGCTGGGGCTGGTCCTGTCTGTATGGGGCTAGAGCTGGTCCTGTCTGTGTGGGGCTGGAGCTGGTCCTGTCTGTGTGGGGCTGGAGCTGGTCTTGTCTGTATGGGGCTAGAGCTGGTCCTGTCTGTGTGGGGCTGGAGCTGGTCCTGTCTGTGTGGGGCTGGAGCTGGTCTTGTCTGTATAGGGCTAGAGCTGGTCCTGTCTGTGTGGGGCTGGAGCTGGTCCTGTCTGTGTGGGGCTGAAGCAGGTCTTGTCTGTGTGTGATTGGAGCTTTGACTATAAATTTCCCCCACAGGCTACTCTGGAGGTATGGATGCTATTTCAAACTAGTCTTCATATTCTTCCCATGTGCAGACTCAGTGCTCACAATCTTTCAGAACACCATCTCTTTGTCTGACAGGTCTTATTCTACTTCCTTAAGACTGACGGAAACTTGCTCTAAGTGGTCTAACAGTACCTGTTTTAAAATACATGGTCAGCCTTCTTCCTACATAAATCTGAACTCCATTGGCAATTCGGATGCCACTTGGCTTCTGAGTTTCGGGACAAGATATGAAATGCATCATTTTTCATTTCTTTTATATGGCCTAAATCAGTGTTTGGATTTACAGTTGTACTTAAGAATAGCAACGAAGGAAAGATTGATTAATTTAAAAATGGGATTCAACCGAATGTTCAGTGGTGTTTATGTCTGTTATTGATAACCAGGCACGCAGTATCACAGCTTTTGTTCATGAGTCATTTGTATTTACTGCATAGACTCAGTTCCAGCCATAATTTTAACTGTGAAACTTTGGGTTTGAGATGCGAATTGATGTAAAGCTACTTGAATAATTGGGCAGATTCTCTGGTCCTTTTCCTTTACTTTGAGAATACATGTCTGATGATTCAACTACAGAGGTTCCGATGTCAGAGCCCCAAAACCTGAGCACACATCATTGCTGCATACAGATCAACTCAGAGGATCTAGTGCAGGCTGTTCAGATGACAGTGACGTGTCCCTCTGCTGTGACCCCAAAGAGGAGGCTCTCAAGCCCTTCTTCTCCTTTCCTCTCTATGACCTGCCCCCAGAAGCACCAGTTAGCACCATAGTGAGCACCCCTAGCTGGGGTCTGAGGTGACATCTCACTTCTTGGATGCCATCTCATGGAGGAGGAAGAGCTCACAAGGTAGACCACTGTGGCATTTTACCCTCACAGGGAACTCAGTGTTTTCGCCTTTGCCCAAGGACCCAGATCACCCAGGAGAGGGAGCCATGCTGGTGTCTGGGTCCCACCCCCCTGAGATTCTGGTGTTGCTGGTCTGGAGAATGGGCCCGGCTTGGGGTTGTGAAAGTTGCCTACTCACTTTAAGAGATGTCTATGACTGAGAACCAAGGTGAGAAATGAAGTGTGTGTGTGTGTGTGTGTGTGTGTGTGTGTGTGTGTGTGTAAAATTTAATTCACAAGCAATACTGCTCGGCTATTTAAAGTGTACATTTCAATGTATATAAAGTATACAATTCAATGTATATATTCACAGACTTGTGTTGCCATCACCACTGCGTTTTTCTTCATCCCCCAAAGAAATCTAAGATGTCACTTTCCACCCCGCTTCCAGCCCTCGGCAACTCCTAATCTATTTCATGTCGCCATAGATTGGCCTGCTATGGGTATCAGGTGGAGTGAAATCTCGTTACCCAACATTTTGTTTGCCGGCTCACCAGTGGGTAGGAATCTGAGTGGTTCTGCTTTGGAGTTGTTCTGTATGCTGCTGCGGCAAACACTGGGTGCAAGTCTGTGTGGACGTACACTTCCATTAATCCTGGCTGTATACATCACGAACTGAAGGAGCTGAGATACTAACAGCACATTTCACTTCTAAGGCATTGCCTGACTGTTTCCCCCAAACAACCACACAACTTAGATTCTTGTCAGCAACATGTGAGGGTTCCAAGCCCTCCACATCCTTGCCAATACTTGTTTTTATCTGTCTTTTTCATGGTGGCCATCCTAGTGGGTATAAAACTGTTCCATCATTTTAATTTTAAGTGGACTTTTCCTCATATGGATGCTGCTGCGGGTTTTAATATGACCTTAAATGTGCGTTTCTGGTTCTTTGCTGTTTCTGTGGTAAAACACCTGACAAGAGAGAAAGGTCACCAGCTGTGGTGGCACACGCCTTTAATTTCCGCTCTCAACAGGCAGAAGTTGATTATTTGTTCTTTTGATGACCAGTTTCTTGAGTTCTTTGTATATTTTGGAGATCAGCCCTCTGTCCGATGTGGGGTTGGTGAAAGATCTTTTCCCATTCTGTAGGCTTCGTATTGTCTTGTTGACCATGTCCTTTGCTTTACAGAAGTTTCTCAGTTTCAGGAGATCCCATTTATTAATTGCTTCTCTCAGTGTCTGTGCTGCTGGGGTTATATTTAGGAAGTGATCTCCTGTGCCAATGAGTTCAAGTGCACTTCCCACTTTCTCTTCTATGAGGTTCAGTGGGGTTGGCTTTATGTTGAGGTGTTTGATCCATTTGGACTTGAGTTTTGTGCATGGTGATAGATATGGATCTATTTTCATTCTTCTACATGTTGATATTCAGTTATGCCAGCACCAATGGTTGAGTATGCTTTTTTCCATTTTATATTTTTGCTTCTTGGTCAAAACTCAAGTGTTCAAAGATATATGGATCTATATCCGGGTCTTGGATTCAGTTCCATTGGTTCCTGTCTGTTTTATGGCAATAACAGGCTGTTTTCAGTACTGTAGCTTTGTAGTAGAGTTTGAAGTCAGGGATTGTGTTGCCTCTAGAAGTTCCCTTATTGTACAGGATTGTTTGGCTATTCTGTTTTTTTTTTTGTTGTTGTTGTTTTTTCATATAAAGTTGAGTATTGTTCTTTCAAGGTCTGTGAAGAATTTTGCTGGGATTTTTGATGGTTTTGCATTTAATCTGTAGGTTGCTTTTGGTAATATTGACATTTTTACTATGTTAATTGTACCTATTCAAGAGCGTGGGAAATCTTTCCATTTTCTGATGTCTTCTTCAGTTTCTTTCTTCAAAAATTTGAAGTTCTTGTCATACAGATCTTCCACTTGTTTGGTTAGAGTCACTCCAGGATAGTTTATGTTATTTGTGGCTATTGTTAAGGGTGATGTTTCTCTGATTTTTTTTCTTCAGCCCATTTATCATCTGTATAAAGGAGGGCTACTGGTTTTTTTTTTTTTTTCAGTTAATCTTGTATCCTGCTATATTCCTGAAGGTGTTTATGAGTTGTAGGAGTTCCTTGGTAGGATTTTTGGGCTGACTTACGTAAACTACCACGTTATCAGGAGTACACACCTAAACAGAGAATTATTAACAGACAAATCTAAAATAACTGAAAGACACTTAAGGAAATGTTCAACAACCTTAGTCATCAGAGAAATGCAAATCAAAACAACTCTGAGATTCCATCTTACACCTGTCAGAATGGACAAGATCAAAAACCCTGATGACAGCTTATGCTGGAGAGAATGTAGGGTAAAGGGAACACTTCTGCATTGCTGGTGGGAGTGCAAACTTGTAGAGCTACTTTGAAAACCAGTATGGTGATTTCTCAAAAAATTAGGAAACAACCTTTCTCAAGACTCAGCAATACCACTTTTAAGTATATACTCAAAGGATGCTCAATCATACCACAAGGACATGTTCATATCAGCATTGTTTGTCATAGCCAGAACCTGGAAACAACCTAAATGCCCCTTGACTGAAAAATGAATAAGGAAAATGTGGTACATTTCACAATGGAGTACTACACAGCAGAGAAAAACAATTGCATCTTGAATTTTGCAGGCAAATAAATGGAGCTAGAAAACATAATATTGAGTGAGGTAGCCCAGACTCAGAAAGACAATTATCACATGTACTCACACATAAGTGGTTTTTAAACATAAAGCAAAGAAAATCAACCCACAAATCACAATCCCAGAGAACCTAGACAACAATGAGGACCCTAAGAGAGACATACATAGATCTAATCTACATGGAAAGTAGAAAAAGACAAGATCTCCTGAGTAAATCGGGAGCATTGGGACCATTGGAGAAGGTAGAAGGGGAGAGGAGCAGAGAAAAAATATATAGCTCAAAAAAAAAAAAAAGAATCTGTGTTTCAGATACAAATCTGTTGTGTCTGGTTTGTAAATCTATTCCTCAGTCCTTGGCTTTGTCTTCCCTTTCTTGCAGATGTGAACTGTAACACAGACCTTTTTTAATGTTGACGAAGCCAAATTTGTTCATATTAATATACTTGTACCTATTAGGTGTCGTTCCTATAAAGGTGTTGGAAACCTCGAGGCTGGCTGCTTTATTCCTGCATTTTCTTCTAAGCAGCAACACTTACACAATGAATGAACTCAGCTCTATTAGTCAGTTTAGTGCCTATCCCCATATTGTGTGAGAAGGGGCTCCATCTTTGCTCTTTGGCATGTGCACCGCTCTGTGTGAGGTTTTGCATAGCCACCTCAGCGACGGCTAGAGGCTACCTTGCTGAAGTCATCTGTTCTATGGACTTCCTGGGGGCACGACAGATGGAACGCTTATACTAGTTAATGATGAGCTAATTACCAGAGAGTTCCTATTTATTTTTTTCCCTCTCCCTGGGAGCCCTTAAACGCCATATACTTGAGATGACCCAAGAGCACATTTATACTTCTGGGAATGTTATGCAATTCTCTTCTGTTGAATGCTTATAAGCAGATCAACTGTGGCTCCAGGGGATCTTTGAGTGAAATACAGTCCAAAGAAAAAGGGTGCGTCACCCACCCTCAAGGCTCTGTGAGCTGTGGGAGCAGTAGGGAGGACGAGGAACCAACCTTCCACAAGTAAACAAGCCCCACCAGTCAGTCCCACTCTCTTGCCCTGACCTGGAAGCTGAGGGCTAGAAAAAAAAAACCGTTGTTGTCCGTCACTCCTTCTTGTTAGCTTTAGAGTTCTTGTTCTCATGCAGAAAGGTTTGGTCTCTGTTGTTCGGGAAGTCTTGAGTAGATGGCGAGCTCCTGCCTCACCTATCCCAGCCCCACACAGTGCTCTTTTCCCTGAAGGAACATGGCGCTGACTCTCTGTGGTCCCTGCCATCATCCACACATTGCTGCAGGACTTCAGTGGTTTTCAGTGTGTTATCTGGCTTTTCCCCCTCCCCTTTAAGGGCTCATCTCTTTAATGTGGAAATGTAAAAACATCTACTGAAGACCATTGTAGGATCTATTGAAGTAAAAGATTAAAAAAAAATCACTAGCCCCCATTGGGAGTTCAATTCAATGTCCCATTCTTCTCCATTCCAAAACCAAAGGTGGGTGAATCCCCAGATGCAAAGATCAGTCTTTAAAAAGAGTCTTGAATCTAAAGAGTTCAAAGGGCTCTTTAGGAAAGACGGAGGTTGGATTTGTGCATGGCCACATCAGAGCCGTCTTCTCTCAGTCTGGCCTTTCCTTGGTCTGACACAATACTTAATTATTGGAAGCCTACAGGGTTTCATGGAAACATCCTGCTACCTCAAGAAGAAAATCATTACTACTCCCCATCACCGTGGTGGCTTCTAAGCCTGCCAGAAACTTACCCAGATGCCACAAGCAATCGGCATCTCTCTCCTTTGATCTGAATGGGCAGAGATGCAATGGGGGAGGCTGGAGAACATGTTTCTGGTCGTCTTCAACTCATTAGGTACAGCAGCGGAGTCGATTATGACCTTGGTGTATATAGTGAGGCTCCCAGGTGTCCCTAGAACTTGGTGGCGCGGATGGTCAAGGGCCACGGAGCTGAACTTAGGCCCACACGTCACTAAATGGCTGTTCTGAGAGCCTAGTTATTCGGTGAGATCATTTGTGTGACAGACAACTGGAGAGAGCCTTTCATACCCTGTGCGAGGCAGTGTTCCAATGAAACTATCGTGAAGAGCCGTGGGAGGACCCAGTTCTTCCAGTGACACTGGCTGTGGACTCCTCGCACTGACTTAGGCTGCCTTTTCCTGATATAGATTCGCTAGTCTTCTCTCCCTGGAATGTTCTCCAAGCCAGTAAGCTAATAGATAAGGGACAGTTTCAGTCCAAGGACCATGTGTAGATTCCAGTGGTGGCATCTGATTTACATGTGTCCCCATGGAGTTAGCAACTCAGTAATTTGCTTCATCTTCATGTGGTAAAACTTGAAATAATAAATTTGAAGGTATGAGGATTTTCATTAGGCCATATTATTTTCTATATGTGTGTGTATGTGTGTATCTGTGTGTATGTGTGAATGTGTGTCCATCCTTTAAAAGAAACCCTGTAAATAAAGAACAGATAATAAACTATTTACTCTCCATACCACAAGAGCAGAATGGAAGTATATAGAAATTCCAAGTCAAGTATTTTTCAAATCTGTGAAAATCCTTCCTGGAATTTTGTCATTAATTTAAATCTATAAGTTTCCATAACTGATAACTGTTCTTCATAAAACTACAAATAATGTAAAGGTATCATATTGGATTTTGGAATGAAGTCAGTTATGACTTAAGACATTCAAATACACTCTCTAGTTTCTGATGAGTCTAGACGACTTTCTAGAAAATAAAGGAAGTAAAAAGAAACCATAGACAATTATTTGAGGGTGACTGACGGCTGAATTTCAGGTTTTTTAAGTCAAGCACATAATATTACCTTAGACTGGATTCTAGAATTAATTCTCAAATAGTACAGAATTTTCTTTGGTCTGGGACAAAATATTCAACAACCGAAAAATGTAACAAAGTAATGAAGTGGAGGTTTCTGGTTTGAGGGAAACCTCCTGTGTAATGATGAGAGTCAAATGAGAAGATACTTGTGGGTGTGCTTTAGCAGTGGTGACACACCCCTCAGGGGCCCCCCACGAGGGCACAGAACTCGGCTGCCAGGAATCGCATTCGGCAGTCTTTGTGTGTGTGCATGCACACAGAGCCTCTCTGTGCAGATCGCAAACCCTCTCTGTGCTCCACCACCACACCTCAAAAGCACGGGTGCCGGTAATCTCCTTACCTTTGTGAACCAGCAGAAGTCTCCAGACACCGAATGCCTGGCACACAGAAGGGGCTTTGGGTGATATGGATGATGGCGATGCTGATGACAGTGATTCCTAAGATATAACGATGGTGATGAGACCATGATGAGTTGATTATGATACGATGGTGACAGCCATGGTGAGGCTGAGGTGATGACGGCAATGATGACGATGGTGATATTGCATGAGGATGAGATGATGGTGATATAAATACGATCCTGTTTATTTTGCCGTGGTGATGATGGTGTCACAATAATAATGGTGATATATGATAAAAATGTATTTGGGGAAATGAGAGAACAAGAGAGAAAGGTGTTGGGTTTTTGAAAATGGGAAACGGACCGGCGTACCCAATCAGCTCAAAAAGGAATAAACGGAATATCAGAAACAAATTAGTTTTGGAATTAGAGTGGAATATGCTTAGATCACAAATATGTTAAGAGGGGAAGTGACTGTCCGTTTTGATAATGCCTGGAAATGTTAAGAACAACACTTGGCATGGCTTAAAAGTGCAATGTTTTAGCTGAGTGCAACGGCACATGCTTATCATCCTAGCATTTGGGAAGTTGATGTGGGAGGACTGAATGCTTGAGAGTCAGACTTAGCGATATAGCAAGTTCCAATCTAGCTGGGATCTGGGCAAAACTGATAGAATGAATATTAATAAAAATGCATAGGAAAAGGAAAGGCAGAAATGTCTTCTTATGCATGTATACATGGGGCCATGAAGCCGTGAGGATGCCAGCATGAGGATGCTAAGCCAAACTTAGCAGGGAATCATTGTTTCCAGGTTTAAAAACAAGAACTAGGAAAGTTATAAAATAATGATGTAGAATAATAAACATTTTATTGCCACAGATATGAAATGATGGCACTGTGGAAGTAACCGTACGTAAACTGGCCTGGCTCCAAACAGAAGGGGACATTTGTCCAAAGGGAACCATAGTTGTTCATTTATGCTTTTCTGATACTGGACCATTCATTTCCAAAGGTAGTGCCAAGGCTTCCATGCTAAGTAGCCAGAGCTGCCTAGGCCTTTCTTTGGGGGCTGTGACACATTTCCTATGGGCTAACCAAAAGCCTACAAACAGCCTTGCCCGACCGGAAGCTTACCTGATAATGCGCCCGAGCTCTGTGCATTCCCTGCCCAGCCTGACGATGCGCCTGACCTCTGTCCGAGACACACACCCCCACCCTTAGTACTGCAACTGCTTCAGGCCAAGGAGCAACCTCCTGAAAGGCTTTGCTAGCAGCAGATGAAAATTCTCTACAGGGCTGCCTCAGATCTGCCAAGATCCTCCCAGCAGCAATACTCGGCAGACTCCCAGGCTGTGCGTTCTTCATGCTAAAAATGAAGAATTGGGGGCAATATTCTTACTATAATTTTCTTAATTCCATGGGTTTAAATATATATATTTAAACGAGAGAGAGAGAGAGAGAGAGAGAGAGAGAGAGAGAGAGAGAGAGAGAGAGAGAAACGATTGGGGAGGCAGCTGGGCATCAAGCCGAGAGACTAAAAACAGACTGTACCCTGAGCTGGCTGCCTAACCCTTGGTTCTTTGAGTCCTGGGCCCGAGGATTCAGAACATAAAGCAATGCTGCAGGTGATGGCCCATCCAGTTCCTTGAGAGACATGCAGAGAAGGGCTGGGTGTTCAGCCATTTTTAGTGAGAAGGTGTTACAGAAACGATTAGAATAATAAGATAATAGAAAGCTAACTGTAGCATTTTCCGAGTTCTGGGACTTCTTTTGTGAGGCTGGAACATTCAAGACCTAACCTGTCCTGCAGGCTGTCTCCAAAAATGGATACCCTGTGTAGTGATATCTCGTATATCAGTCAGCATATAAATCTGGCTGGACAGGCCACACCTGTGAGAAAACTTCACAGTTATCTCTGGCTACCTTTTACTCTAGGTAAAACCCCTGTTGATTCAATTCTTTTTTTTATTTTATTATTTTTTTTAATTTATTTATTTATTAAAGATTTCTGTCTCTTCC
>NW_026067919.1:1291004-1303356 GCF_014885135.2 Alexandromys fortis
CACCCCTTTATGATAAAGGTCTTGGAGAGAATAGGGATACAAGGGTCATACCTAAATATAATAAAAGCTATCTACAGCAAACCGACAGCTAACATTAAATTAAATGGAGAAAAACTCAAAGCCATCCCACTAAAATCAGGAACAAGACAAGGATGTCCACTCTCTCCATACCTGTTGATTCAATTCTATCACCACTCTTGGCCACAGGCAGCGGGGCAAGGGTGCAGTTGCCTGCAGTGCGCACCATGGAGCGGATTCCTACTTGTTGAGTATTGCTTATGGCTGCAGCTGTTTTTATAAATCCTGCCAAAAAAGCCTTCCATCCTCTCAGTGGAAGTTATCTGTCCCCTTGCTTGGGTTGGAATTGCCAAGCTTCTGGTGGAGGTAGGGATAAGGAGGCAAAGGGGCTCAAGGTCGGAAGTGAGTGTCTAGAAAGATCCTTGGGAAAGCCTTTCCTTTCGCACCCCATTAGAGAACAATGGGTTGAAAACAAAGCACAGATCCTGACTGAGAATCTAAAAGGCACATTTCAGCATGAGTGAGTTTTTAAGAGCCTCAAAGAGGGGTTAGAATGAAATTCTGACAACTCCAACTACATCTCTTTTTGAAAGCATTGCTGCAGTAATGAAAGCTGAGGTGTCGGCAGTCACATATTATGCTGCCTAACAATACCTTATAATTTCGCCTCTGTGGGGCTTCTTGCCCTTTTAGAATCGCAACACTGCACTGTGGCTGATTGCTTGACCATGGCAATTACCTGAGCCGTTTACCAGCACGTGGGACGCATAGCCGAGATTTGCTGGCATTTGTTGATACCCCCTCAGAGCCAGGATATCAGTGAGTCCTACAGTGTGGGCTACATACTGCCCCTGGGCTCTAAGCCATCACCAGAGACCCTGTTGATGGTTAAGCCCTAAGAATACCCCGATGGCCAGGCCTCCTGGAAGAAGAGCCTGGGTTCTTTGTGTGTGTTGAGAAGATATTGTCCCACATCCATAATGTCGTGGTCTCCTTTTGAATATTAAAGGCGATACAAAGTGGCTTTCTTTCAATTCTGTTCTCTTAGTAAGTTATATCGGAACAACTCTGGACGGACCAACCCGGGGCATTTTGGTAGGTGATGAGAGCTGCCAGACCCAGGCCACATCCATGGCATTCCTAGGAGAGTGAGGTATGAAGTCTTTGGTTTCCAAAGGTAATAGCAGGCTTGGTCAAAGTGGTAGCTGTTTCAAAATATATAACTAAATCTAGAATCAGCCATAGCTCACCAGCTTAGATGTTCTCTGAACTGGGCAGGTAAAGAACAGGGGTGGCCGGGCGGTGGTGGCGCACGCCTTTAATCCCAGCACTCGGGAGGCAGAGGCAGGTGGATCTCTGTGAGTTCGAGGCCAGCCTGGTCTACAAGAGCTAGTGCCAGGACAGGCTCCAAAGCTACAGAGAAACCCTGTCTTGAAAAACTAAAAAAAAGTAAATAAATAAAATTAAAAAAAAAAAAAAAGAACAGGGGTGAATGACTGTGTGACAGCCCTGCAAGTGGAACTGGGCTCCCCAGTTCCAGACATGGGTGCCCTGTGCAAACATTGTCTGATTGTTGCCAGAGCCCCAGTATTTTTTTTCAAGTGTTTTGAATGTTAGTAACTATTTCACGGTTTTTCCGCTGTGCCCTGTGACCCACATAAAACTGTTCCTTGCCCTGTAGGCCACCGCTGGCTTCTGATGTGTGTTGTCATTAATTTCCACCCCATCTTCACTGCTGTTGGTTGCTACCGACTATCTCCATCCTCAGAGCAGATGGAGACAGAGGTCAGCCATGCGTGAGTTTGCAGGGGAGTGGTCTTGAGGGCAGCATCTCCCACAGGAAAGGGGAGGAGGTGGATTAGACAGAGATGCTGCGATAGAGCCTCAGTGTAAGTCTCTCCCAGATTCCAAGTGGTCCCAACATTCACCTGTCTTGAGACTGAGCCTAAGTTGAATGATCAGCTGTCTTTTGAATCCTCGTATGAACAATTGTCTAGGTATGTGTGCCCTGGGAAGGGGCGTTCCCGAGGCTTCCCTCTGCTTCATCAGGACCAGCTGCCCTCCCAGGACTAGGAAACAATCTTTCTCTTTGTCACAGTCATGCATGGCTGATCTGACATCATGTCACCACACAGTAGTTATTTTCCCTAGTCTCTGTCTGTCCCAGGGCTTGTCTCCATTCTGTGTCTCACTGACCTGTGTATCACCTGCTAAAGTTACTGCAATGGAGCCACTAAAGTCCTGAGGGATTCCTAAGCCTTTGGAATAGTCTCTGAGGTTTACTAGTGTGGTCCATAGCCTAGGTAGGGGTCACTTTCGAGGACACTATCCTGTTTGGTCCCCTTCACAACCTACCTGCTGTCTGGACACTACTGTCCTGTGTGTACAAAGGTGAGGAAGCAGAGGACCTTGGGAAAGTTAAGCACTCGGCCTGCTAACAAAAATCTGTGGTCCTTGCTTTTGAACTCCAGGTGATCTGAAGCTGAACTCTGGTGTTTATCATTAAGTCAAGGCTGTTTGTTACTTGAAATTGATCTTGAAATGTATACAGCACAGGGTGATGTCAACCCCAGAGGGAGTTTTGTCTTTGAAAAGGGACACAATAGTTTCAGTTTGGAGGAAACACCAGCTGATGGCAAAGCCTGAGGTACGAGGACAAGAACATGATGGGAAGGGTCACATTTGGGAAACTAGACTGTAGTCCTCTTGTGGGCGACCTTCAGTGCTGATCAGGGGAGTTGGGGCTTTCTTCTCTGTGAAATGCGGAGCTACAGAAGGTCTAAGACAGGAAGGTGAGCTCTGTCTTCTTAAATGTAACTCTGACTGTGACAGGTAGACGAAGAAGAAAAGAGGTTATAAGCAGGTAGCGTAAGAGGAGAGACGGCTGTCTTCTGGACACGGTCAGTGCGGTAAGAACAGAAAAGGGAAGAAGGAAAGAGGGAAAGAGCCTCACAGGAGGAGGTGAAGACATGGCTTGGTGATTGTGCTGGCCCGAGTTCTGAGCTTTAGTAATTAGAACTTGGGAGAAAGACAACAGGGAGAGAACCTGTCTCAGACTGTGGACACGTCCTCTTCGTCCAGAGAGGCTCTGTGTCAGGACACACAGGAAGCTCTTTGTGGCAATTCACACAATATGCAGGAAAGCTGCCTAGGGTGAGGAGCCTGCATGCATGCATGCAACTGCAGACGGATGGGGGGGGAGGGGATCCATTTTGCTTTTTTTTAAAGATGTATTTGTTAGAGTGCACGCATGTGTGCATGTGTGTATGTGTGTGAATGTGTGTTTCACACTCGTATAGGTGAGAAGACAATTTGTAGGCACTGGATCTACCAAGCACATTCTGAGGATCCAGCTTGGGTCCTCATAGAATCAAGTGCCTTAAGCTGCCAACCCATCCTCTGGCCCTTAAGGCCGTCTCTAAAGGGCGTACATATTGTATGCACCGTGCCATTTCATATGAAAGAGCTGCCCATGAAATAGTTGTGTGAGATTTCAGCTTAGGGTAGACTTAGATATTTAGGATCGGGCAAAGGGTAAGATCAACTCAGGCGAGTTGTGTGGAAATTTTACAGAGGCTTCCTTGGGCCACTCCCATTTGGATGCAGAGCCCTGCCTCCCGGGGATGGCAGTGAACGCAGATGGTTCTAGTTGCCTCCATTACATCTTGGCTACCTGGTTCACCCGCTTTCCTGTTAAACCATTATCCAAGTTACTTAGTTCTATCTTGTTTGGAGTAGGTGTGGATTAGTACCTTTATCCTAATGACAAGATAATTCCAGGATCCATGATAGCAAAGAGAAGCCCCAAATCTTTAGGGTTTAAAGTAGATCCTGCTGCACGAACAGCCAAAATAAGCAATTCCTTAATGTTGAGGGATCGTATATTTGGACTCCCTTTACTCCTCCAGCACACACACACACACACACACACACACACACACACACACACACGTGTTTGCATAGGTGTGCATTGCCATGCACTTAATTTTCCCCCAGGAATATGTTAATGATTTGGGTGCTCCTCCAGAAAGAAGTAAGGAATCTCAAAGCCAAGATTGGAAAGAAATTTGCTGCTGAAATTTTTAGAGTGCTTTTGTTCTCCCAAGTAGCAGGCTGGTGACCTGCTATCTTTGCCTGAAGATTAATAAAAACTGAACATTTCTCATTACATGCTTGTTCTCCTGCAGTTATTAATGAGGCCCATCTTTAGGACATCTGCAAAACATCGTTTGTAATAGAATTCTTGTTAGACCATAAAATTTGTATTAGACCTTGCAAATGACAACCAGGTTGTGCTGTTTTTCTTATTATGCAGTCTCCTCTCCAGCACAGAGTCCCCTAACACTGTAGAAACCCTTGCCACCTGCTTAACTTTTGTGTTAGCCAAAACATTACATTGTCATAGTTCATGTAACCTAACTGTCTGGTTCAGTGAGGTCTTACATGTATCTGTCCCCATGGAGACAACAGCCTGATACAATTTAGAACATGCCCTGGCCCCTAGAAGGCACCCTCCTCTGACCTCTTCCAGCCTGCCCTCCACCTAGAACTAACCCCTTCTCCGGTGGCTGTGGCATGGGTCAGGGCATATGGGGTTTGAGTGTGGCACTTCCATGTCAATAAGCTTAAAATATACTCACTGGAGCGTGCTAGCGTACAAGGAAGTCCTCTTGGCTTCCTTCCAGAGGTCACTTGTGTAAGAGGAACTGTTTCTAGTCCGGTGACAATCACAAATGGCACACTCTAGTTATACTATGGGAGGATTGTTCTGTGGCTGGATGATTTTATGCGTGCCTGTTCTCCAAAGGAGGCTCTGACTTTCACAGAAGGCAGCCCATTCTGAATTGACCCAGCGTTCACAGAAGCCAACCCCTACTGAATTGACCCTCCCCCTACTGTTCCTCTGGGATTTACCTGAATGACAGTGCTTTGTTCTATGTATGAACAACACTCCAATGTGTGTCGTGGCTTGTCTCCAACTTCAGAAGTTCTCGTAATTCTGAGAGTGGCCAATACAGAAGAAGGCAGAAGTTGATAAATAACCAGATGACATCAATCTTTATGTAATAATAGCTCAGAGAAGGCAAAGGAAGCCAACACAGAAAGGCCCTGTTTTCCTTCTATATAGAGAGCGCCCCCTATATAGCACTTTCTGGGGGTTCTGTGTCAAATCTAGACTTGCTCCTAATTAGGAACCCAAAGCAGAAGTCTTAAGAGTCCTGTTTACAGCCAGGTTCAATGAGCAAAGGAGTACTCAGTGTTCATGCGTGATGGTGGCCAGAGCTGACTCAGTGGCCGTGCGTGATGGTGGCCAGAGCAGCTATGGTCCTCATCTCCAGGGAGACAATACTTAGACTAAAAAGGTTTCTAAGGACACATCAGGAGCTAAAGTCGAATCAGAGACCACAAAAGATCTTAAGTTATTCATTTCAAGAAATCTTCCTTAATTGCTGAGAATTTTCCTCCTTTGATGGCTGCTGGAGCTGGGAGTTTTATCAAGGGGAGGTTATGTGAGGTGAATTAGGTTAGAGAGATTCCTTTGTTCATTAATCACAATCAAGACGGTTTCCCACACATTGTTCCTTCTATGAACAGACAATGACAGTGTGACTGGAGCTTCTGGGGGGACTTTCTCACACCTTTAATGAGAGAAAAGATGTGTCTTCTCTTGACTATACAAGCACTCAAAACTGCTTTACTCTGTACTTGAACTATCGTTGAACCAAACTGGCAAGAAAGAGAATTGTGTTAGCGGATAGATGTCAGCGCTAGCAATATGTCTTGGGACAGGAGATTGTGGCACAATTAATTGCCCTTAGAGACTAAGGAAAGTTTCTAACATAAATTTTCATCAAAAGAAAATAATAGCTTCTATGGGGGACTCTCTGTAATTATTCAGTATACATAGACAATGTGCAGATAAATAATAAAAACTTATAAAACAGTTCCTTTCCTTGGCTCTAATCCCCAGGATGGAGAGGTAGTTGGATAGATGGATAAATAATGGATGGATAAACAAGAGCCAGGTGGATAGACTGAGAGAGATGTAAAGTGTTTGATTGTTTGATGATTGATTGATTGATTGATTAGACAGACATTTCTCTGAGGATCCGGTGATAACCAAAAGTATATGTACATATATACTACCAACTTTCAGAGAGTTTATAATTCACGAGAGAAAAATATATACTAATTGTACATGGGTAAATGCATAATTATGCATTAGGTACAAACAAAATTATACGTGGGTTTTTGAGAGGAGGGCTGATTCTACTGAAGTCTGAAGGAGAAATGGAAAACTGAAGCAGACTGGGCAATGTTCCACACCGAGGCAAGAGTTTGTGGAAGAGCCTGTAGCAGAAGAACCAGGGCTCATACAAGGCATGGAAGGAGCCCAGCATGGCTGAGCCCAGCGTGGCTGAGCCCAGCATGGCTGAACAGGTGGCTGGTTGACATCCATTTGGGAGACTCGTGCAAAAGCGAGCATGGAAGACCTCGGGCATCAGAGGAATAAAAATGACTGGATTGCACTGTGTTTTAGAAAGTAAATCTCATGTGATTATAAATGGATGAAAATGATAGGAATGGAAAAGCAGATACTCTGTTTCTTTGTTTCTCTGTTTTTAATATACAGGGATTTTATATTCATTCTCTCTCTTTTTTTTTGAGGTATACTTTTGAAAAGTGGGGTCATATTCCAGTCCTACCTGGAATTCAGATTATCGTGTTATTTAAAGAGCAGTTTAGACCTGGCTTTTGATAGAGTGGCCCTGTGTCCTGGTTTTCTTCATAGCAGCCTCACCTAGAAAGGAGACTATACCCTAAGTGTGCCCTTGGGTTGGACGGATCAGGACTTCTGCACTAAGAGCTCTTGCTGTGATTTTCCACAGCCGCTGCTGCCTTCCAAGTCTGCCCAGACCTGCCCTTTGCATTGTAGATCACTTATAAGGATTCCCCCAGATTCATTCAACCCTCCCAGAAAAGTGGCCACCCCGAGAACTGCTTGAGTTGTGCAAGGACAATGGGTTTGCACATTGCAGGTCTTTCTGTGAGTCCCGTTTCTGCGCATTCTTTTACTAGATTATTTCTCTTCCTTTGTTTGAGCGTTGTTATATTATTTTCATGTTTGAATGACTTCAGAGGAAGGGAATTTTTGCTGTGTGACTTTGTTGATAGTTATAGCTCCATATATCCTTTCTGAACCCAGTTTTCTTATCAGCAAAAGGAATTGCTACCCTTGCCGTCTTTCAGAAGCAAGTGAGATAATGTATTAGAAAGTACCTTGTAGGTGCAGTTCTAGGTGGAATACACACATAAACATAGCGAGTAGGGTCATGGCTCCTGAGTGCTGACATAGCAGCTTATTCCTAGGGGATATAAATACTTAGAGCTGCGAACAGAGAGAAATGGGCATAAAAAGGACTAAGGGCAGGAAGGTGCAGAGCAGCGGGAGAGGATCGCGAGATTTATAAAACACTGAAACCCACTGCATCCATTTCCCTTCCTACTTCTGTGATAGAACACTGCAGCAAACGCAGCTTCCGGAAGGAAGAGTTTACTTTGGCTTACAGCTCCAGAGAGGTAGAGTCCGTTGCAGGAGGAAGGCATGGTGGCAGCAAGAACATGAAGCCAGCCCATCCCATTTTCATCCACGCACTACAGGGAGACAGAAAGGAAGCAGGAAGTGGGGCCAGACGGTAAATTCTCAAAGCCCAATCCCTGTGGTGGACTTCCTTAAGCAAAGCTCCACCTCCTAAGGGTTCTCTAACCTCCCCCAAATGGCACCACCAACTGGGGACCAAGTATCCAAATACAAGAGCCTATGGCAGGGGGGCAGGTATTTTTCATTCAAATCACCACATAGATTTACATGAAAACAGTGGGCTATACAAAAAAAGAAGATGACAGACTTGGTGAGCAGGACTCATTCAAGAGGGTAGAAGGTAGACTTAGAGAATGGTGAAAGTCAAGATATCTAGGCCTGACTGAGAAATCAAGATTTGGTTGTAGAGCCTGGAGATATGGCTCAGAGGTTGAGAGCCCTGGCTGATCTTTGGAAGGATCAAGGTTCAGTTCTAGGCATTCGCATAGAGGCTCACAACCATCTGTAACTCCAGTTGCAGAGGATTCAACACCCTCTTCTGGCCTCCTTGAGCAGCAGGCACTCAACACGGTGCACAGACAGACTCGGGCAAAACACACATATATATGAATATGAAATAATTTGAAATGGTTCTGAGTGTAATGTGAAGTGTGAACTTGATGGTCAAATATTACCAGGAAATTTATACTTTATGTTATGGATATGAGAGTGGTGTGAAGGAATGCGGCAGGTGGCTAGAAAGCAGAAGGGGACCCCATACATCTGTTGTACCCAGGACAAATTAGCTATAAATCGATTTTCCCAGAAGCATCCTTCCCTTTCCTTCTTAATACTCCCCACAGTGAAATGATGTTGATACTCTTTAGAATGTCTAAGTGACATTGACCAGGGTCAAGGAAGGCCACAGGCAAAGACCAAAGTCAAGATATGACCATAGAAATTCTGTTGGGTTCCGACACATTGAGTTGGAAGGAGCATGTAGAACAGGGAGTCAAGGCTGGAGTTAGGTTTCCCTGCCCAGGAAGTTGGGTAATGGTGATGATAGCGAAATTCAAAGGGGGCCAGGAGAGACCTGGAAATAGCATGGGGTCAGGAAGACGAAGACTTGGTTTGCTGTGAACTCCTGAGATTTCAAAGCCAGTGAGATGCCAGGCCAGCCGCCCTTCATTGAGCTGTGGGTAGAGAGATCAAGAGCCCACACCTTGTTTGTGAACAGTTCAGTTGCTCTGCTCTGCAGTGTAGGGCAGGAGGGAGATTAAAAGCTGACTTGCTGAGCCACACCTCCATGCTGTCGGGTTCATCCCAGAGTCCCCGGGCTGAGTAAGGATAGCCTTCCTAGTACCTTCTATTTCTGGAAGGGGGAAAATGGCCCAGACAATGCAAATTGTTTATACACCTAAGTCCTATGCATGGCAGCCCTTAATCCTCTTCATGTCCGGACCTCTGAGTCAGGTGTTTCCCTTGTCTTTTTTTTTTTTTTTTTTTGTACCTAGTTGTTAAGACATGGTTATATTTGTATTATGGGATGTGGGGAAGTTGTTTAATCTTCTTTATGCTTGTCCTTGTCCTTCACAACTTAAATTGTATCTTAATGTAATAATTTATAAAAAGACAACTGAGAGCAAAAAATCTCTATAGTAAATTATTTATGAGTAAAGTCAGTTCTTAGAGTAATATTTATAAATAGGAAAAAACTAAATCGCACGTGCCCATGAATTTCTGATCTCACAGTTGTTAGTTCTTAGATTTCCTCATGTCTCCAGGAAGCCTGTGTCAATCACTCTCTTTCTGCAGACAAAAGGCTCAGTGGCCCAAATCCTACTCACTTGCAAGGTC
Organism: Alexandromys fortis; assembly: GCF_014885135.2. NCBI lineage: Eukaryota > Metazoa > Chordata > Mammalia > Rodentia > Cricetidae > Alexandromys > Alexandromys fortis. Next base: position 1,300,462 of record NW_026067919.1, read on the forward strand.
ATCAGACAGGCTCCGAAGCTACAGAGAAACCCTGGTTCACAATAACCAAAGGAAAAAAGAAAATAGATCCCCAAGGCAGTTACAGTTTCCTCAGTCTTGCCTTCACCTGTGTTTCTGATTCCTACTACTGAGAGCTAATATAGCAGGCTCTCTCTGCCACAGAAGGACGGACTCATTAAACCAGACAGTCTAAGAACAATTCAGGAGCTACCTTCAGACCTAATTCACTCACTGTGGCATTCTTGGTGACTGTAACAGCGATAGCAGATCAGCCAGGAGATAAAGTTTGATTACAGTTATCCCAACAGTTACCTGGTATTTTCTCCTTTGTGTTCACATTAGTTCTAAGACATTATTAGTGAGTTTGGGTGTTAAAGAGTAGAAAGAGTGTGGTTTGTTCCAAACCTCTAAGAGGCATGTTAATTTCCTCCTCCAGTTTATCTTGTAATTTACAGTGAGGTTCTTTGAACCCCACGTTACTTGAAAAGGGAGTGGGTGTAAATTCAACTTTGCAGACAAGAGGAGGAAAACAATGCCCAAAGAATCAGCAAATTTGGACTTTAAGAGGCCACATGAGCTTTTTCCAAACTTTGTTAGGAGATCCCCAAATTTCTAATCTCAAGTCCTTCCCTTCTTGGCTTACACAAGTCACTCCTAAATTAGCATTAACTTGTTATCTAGCTGGTTTTCAGAGTCTCCAATTTCGAGGCCTCATAGACTTTTCAGCCTGAAAGGCTTCTTTTCCCATGTGCAGGGACAGGGGGAGATGGGCCCATGATAATACCACTTTCTAGCAAGGAACTGAGGCTGTCAGGAGTGGATTCTCTAGCCGGGAGGTTCTATTTACCTTGAGTACGACACCTGAGCATCCAAAGTCTCATCAGGACTGTGCTCCTGCTTAGGAACCTAGACCTTCTGAATCTTAACATACCTGGATCCCAAAGTCCTTTTGACAAGACTGAGTCTGAAGATGTCAGTGTGTTACTATGGCCACATCTCTTTCCCCATCATTATGCAGACTTACTATGTCATGTACATGTTACAGCTAATAGACCACTCATATTATTCTAGCCAAGTAATGACATATACATTGGACCAGGGCCCAAGAGAATAGCACCCATTGCTCCAGAGTAGGTCATGGGTCCATATCTGTACCTCCAAGAGTAGAGTAGTGTTTTCCACCATCCCTGCACCACTTGTGAGAATGGAGGACCCCGAATGAACCAAACTGAGCGTTCCCTCTAAGGAGGAAGGATTCTCTGGCGACACATTTGCGTTCTTGTTTGTTTGTCTTGTCACGTGATCTCACATAGCCCAGGTTGGCCTCACTATGTAGCTGGGGATGACACTGAGTTTCTGATCCTCCTGCCTCTACATTTTAAGTATTGGAATACAGACAAACCACTATTCCTAGTTTATGTAGTGCTGGGGATGAGCCCAGGGCTTTGTGTATGCTAGGCAAGTAGTCTACCAACTGAGCTACATCTTAGCATCTGCTGCTTGGTTTTTTGTTTGTTTGTTTGTTTTTGTTTGCTTGTTTTTTGGCAAACCCAGGCTGACCTCCAACTCACATCCTTCTTGCTTCAGTCTCTGGACTGCCGGGACTATGAACATGGACTCCTTGTGAGTTTATATTCATAGAATTAGGCAGGAGACATGAAGAAGAAAATACCATGATGTTCTGCTTCAGAGGTCAGGCAGACCACACATGCTTGGGCATCATTGCTACGACGAGTGGTGTGGCTGTGCTGATTTACAAACACTGCATGTCATTTCCTTAAGGAGTAATGAGCTTTACTGCTTTAGGCGTTCTGTATTTGGACAAGTCAGCTGGAACTCATTGAAATTTGGTTTCGGGCTTTGGTAAGACCAGAGTCACCCTGCCCCAGGAAAGGCATTGCTTACTGGAGTCCAACCTGAACCCAGAAAGCACTGGGCAAGGTCCCCTTCCATCAGATTGGCACACTGGAATCTTTTATTATGCAGCAGGCCACAGGCATGGCTGTCCACAGAGCTGACCCAGCAGTGGGCAATGAATGCGCGTTGCTTTCTTTTGCTATGGTCAAGGGACCTTACTTTTGCCATGAGAGCTCACTCTGTTACCCTGACCTACCATGTCTGCCACTGGAAACCGTGAGCTGTTTCCTTCATCCACATTTTCTCTCTTAGGGTCCCACTTCCCGAACGTATGATTTGAAAGTGCTTTAGGGCAGAAAGCCAAAAGTGAGGTGGTGTCTGTCTGCCTTGCTGTCCTTGCTCGAGGATCTCAGTGGCCTCCACTGGACAACTTCGCCTTCAAAGATTTCTGGGCAGGTTTGCAGAGGGCTTTGTTCTTCTCTCCATGACAGATGTGACTAAAACCTGTTGATAGGGAGGGTTGGAGAGATGGACCAGTGGGTAAGAGCATTTGCTGTATAAGCATGGACACACATGGCTCTCACTCCAGCTCTGTGGGGGTCAAAAGCAGGAAGATCACTGAGATTTGCTGGCCACCAAGTTCAATGAGAGATTCTTTCTTAAGGAAATAAAGTGGAGAGTGATAAATTAGGGCACACAATATTATCCTGTGGCCTCTTCATGCCTGTATCCCCCACCACACACACACACACACACACACACACACACTATGACTAAAGCATAAACAAATCTGACTACTGACCAAACTTTAGTTTCATCTCACAAGCCCCCTTATATTCACAGAAGGTTTACTGAAATGCTAAAGACTGGTCTAGGCCTCTTTTAAAGATAATATTTAAAAATTAGCAGACACGATGATGGCATTTTCATATATGCTTTATCCTTGCTGATTCGTCTTCCATGCTCCTCTCCTCCCACCCCCCCATGCCCCCTGTTGGTCTTCCCTCTCCCCTAACAGGCCCATTTCCAGTCACATAT
>NW_026067919.1:1303692-1407135 GCF_014885135.2 Alexandromys fortis
TAATTCCTTTTGAACTGTATTTTCTTTATGCATTCATCAATTGACGGGTGTCTACATTGTGGTTACGTTTCTTAGTTATTACGACTAGTGCAGCAATAAGCATGAATGTGACGGTAATTCTATGGCATGTTGGCTCCTGTAGGACTATAAGCCCAGGAGTGGGAGAGCTGGGTCACATGGTTGTATATTGACTTGGAGTCCTTCAGGTGTATGTCCCCGAGTGTGATAGCTGGGTCACATCATTGTATATTGACTTAGAGTCCTGCAGGCGTGTGCCCTGGAGTGGGAGAGCTGGGTCACATCATTGTATATTGACTTAGAGTCCTGCAGGCGTGTGCCCTGGAGTGGGAGAGCTGGGTCACATGACTGTATATTGACTTAGGGTCCTGCAGGCGTGTGCCCTGGAGTGGGAGAGCTGGCTCATACAGTTAACCATCTCACCCAGTCAGAAGAACTAACCTCATGAAAACAAATTAGAACAGACGCTAAGGAGATGTGAGAAAAGGGGAAGCCTTATCCCACTGCTGGCGGGAATATAAAATTGTGCAGCTGCTGTGAACTCAGCACAGAGGATTCCCAGCCAAAAGAAGAGTGCCCTCCTGCCAACAGCCTCTTTAAGTGACTTAAGGGGGAGAAGGAGTAGCCCTTCCATTACGGTTAGATTGTGTTGTCTGTTTTCTCCCTGACGGATGTGAACATCCAGTAAAAGAACTTCACAGAAATGGAAGGGGAGGTGGGCTTACTGTTAGAGAATCTGTTCAAGTCCCAGTCGGGCTCGACGCCCGTGCATATAAAACAGAATGAACACTACTTTGATGGCTGTGGTGGGGACACATAGTATTTTCCAGACTTGCTGCCTTTCATCGGTATGTTGGCGGAGGATAGGAAAATTTAGCTGTGGTGATATTTAATCACACCCCCCATAGCACTTCCTCTTTCCAAATAGACAACTCTTAGAATCAGAAGTGTGCGGAGGGCTTCACCATGACAGAGCAATCAAACCCAAAATCGCTATTTGAAAGAAATTGTGTGCCTCTTAAGTATGTCTGTCAACCACTGCTCTTTTTAAAGAGCTTTACATTTCTTTCTTTTTAAAGAAAGCGTCAACCATAAAACTTGAATCCTTATGAAGTCCTATGGAAAGAGAGCTGTGTTGAAAGGATTAATGTATTTGAGTGTAGGTTATCTCTAGCACTATTAACAGCTGTGCAATCAAGGTTTATAACCTGTTGAGAACAATGGACTATTTTAAGCACAGTTAGCATTGCTACAGATCAGCGTTTGTATGCCTAGCGAGGATGGTAATGTATCTTTGGAGTGAGGATGGTAAGGCATGCTTAGAAGGTGACAGAAGCCTTTCTAGCTCTGTCTGTGCTTGGGAGTTTTCTAAGATGCTGTTCTGTGTGCTCCATTCAGGAGGGATGACTGTCTCCTTCTACTATAAGCCACTTTAGAGGAAAGCCACATGCATGAACTGGTGTGGGAGGTCCTTCTGTCTATGTGTTAATTTTATTGGTTAATGAATAAAGAAACTGCCTTGACCTGTTGATAGGGCAGAACTGGGGGAACCAGACTGAATGGTGGGAGAAGGAAGGCAGTTAGAGAGCTGCTATGGAGCTACCGCCAGAGTCAGACATGCTGAAACTTTGCCGGTAAGCCACTGCCACCTGGCAGTACACAGATTAATGGAGATGGGTTACATTAATATGTAAGAGTTAGCCGATAAGAAGCTAGAGCTAATGGGTCAAGAAGTGCTTTAAATAATATGGTTACTGTGTGATTATTTCAGGACTAAGCAGCCAGGCAGCTGGGAAGAACAAGCGGCCCCCTCCTCCAACAATGAACAAAATCTTCCCTTCTGCCCATGTTCCTTTCATACCATAAAATTTCGAGAAATATATAATGCTTAAAAATTTTAATCCTACTAAATATTAGTATTCTAACTTTATTTTATAGAGTTTGAAATATTTAATAATGTAATTGCTTGTTTTATTCCTTTTTTAGCAACAAAGTGATGGATTTCATTATTGCATTTTAATACATAATTGCTCTAAATATTACCATAGTAGTTTTCAAGTCTTTTTATTTTAACAGGAAGTTATACAACATATTAGGAGTCTTTAAAAAGAAAACATGAAAGGCCTGGAGGTTTGATGGTAGAGTAGTCACCTAGCATGCACAAGGCCCTTGGTTTGACCCCAGCAGTGCAACAAAGAGAAACAAAACAAAAACATTATAAACACACACATACACAAACATATATCTGAACACTTGCATAAATACTTTAAAACACTGTAAAAATTAGTAATATATCTACAGTACTTCTTATTTCCATTTGTATCTTCGGAAAGAATATTTGTTTTTAATGTAATTACTTGAGTATACTTGAGTATAGATTTCTCTTTAGCCATTCATGTAAGTGTTGACTCTGAAAATATTTCATATTTAATATTTGTCCTGAGAAGCCCCAAAGTCAGTACAGTACAATTAAATAGACGTCATTTGTCACAGCATGTTCCCTGTGTCTTTCTATTCTATTTGAAATAATTGAATTACATTATCTACTTGAGAAATGCATCTGCTTCTTGGGTTTTCTCTCTGCGGTGCTTTATGTGGTGATGATGTGTTTATCAGTCTGAAAGCCTGTCTATTTTGATTATTATTGTTTGAGTCCCTACTGTCAAATCTGCCTTCACAGACAGCTTTTTCAAAGATCTTCGTGGCTTACCAGAGTGTCACCCCAGTAGATGCAGGGAAAACGGTCACCTTTATGTGTTTGTTCCAGCAGCCAGGACTCATGGCTGACCTCCAAGGTGTCAGCTGAGGACCTGGAGTATCTGATTATTTGGGATGTCATGTGACTGGACGCTTACCCTTGCAGTCTCAAAGCCCTGCACTGAATATTCCTTTGCCTGTAGGAAGGATTAAGAATAGGCGTAGAACCGCGTTCTTGACAGATTCTGATGTCACCTCTCACATCAGTGTGTTTGCAAATACCTTGTTGCTTCAGACCATGGGCAAAGAGCAGCCCGAAGAATCCCTTTAATTTAGGAGAACCACAGAGCTTTGTTGAAAACTAGTTATTTAGATCTGGTCTATGTTGGTGTTCCCCAACATTTTAGGGCACATTGCTTTAAGGTAAACATTTATCCCGTACCCAGTGTATAAAACTGATGGACTTTTGCAAAGCTGTTTGAATTCCCAGTGGGAGTGGGGGTGGGGGTGAGTCCAGAGTGTTGCTTCCCTAGCCTAGTCGTGTCTTAGCGTTGCCTCTTTTAGGCTCCTTGAGCTTCCATGGGGCGTACTCTGAAGTCATGGTGAAATGGACCTTGGAGAATGCCTGGTGGCCACCGCATTCACATCCATTATATCCCATATTGCTTTCTCTGCAAATTCCTTACCCTCTGACATGTTTCCCAGAATTCTTTCTTTTTCAGGGTGATAGACAAAGATTGGGGGTGCAGGCGTCTCATGCACAACTTGACTTTGAACATTTTGTTCCGTTCCTTAGAGTTGGCATGCCCTTGACTCTACAGCAGGCGTAGTCAGGCAAGCAAGGGAAATGCTTGATGTGTCTTGAGATGTTTAGCAAGAAATAGTGTCCGTGTGATTGGTCTAAAATGGTTGCAGGTCTCTGTAAAGATCATTCCAGCGCCAGCACCTGGCCATGCACTTGTAACTAGAGAACCTCAGAAGTCAATCATATCACTATATGCAGAAGAAATGCCTGTGGCTGACTTCTTCATGAGAGAACTCCAGCCAGATTCAAGACTTTCTTTCCAGGACATTTGCTTTATTTCAATACCATAAATTCTTAACTGGATCCGTTATAAAATAGCAGCTGTTAGGAGCTGGAGGCACCACAGGAGAGCAAGACCAGTTTTGCACATATTTCCCAGTATGCTTTCAAACCCAGGATGTATTTGTTTGTAAAGTCTCTTAAATAGCAAACACGGATTGAACTACTTTGAAATGGATTTGGAGTGGTTCTTTTAAATTGTGCTATAGATGAGAAAAACGCCTCAGGGTTCCCAAGGGTAATGCCCTTGTATACTGAAGGGGCATGACTTCGAGAGGATCCTAGTCAGCCTGGGGTATATATGGTGTCATTTATCGTCTGATGTCTCCATAGCAAAGCTCAGGTGAAGAGTGGGGTCTGGATTTTTCCTTAAAAGAGGAGTTAAAAGCTCAGTAGTCCCTGCCCTGGTAGTCACACCCACACTAGGTTCTAGACAGAAATGAAACCGTGTGTAACTCTCATGCTGACAAGAATCTCTACAATGGCTTCCCAATAAAATTTAAAGGAGAATCCACAAGGAATAGAGTTCATTGACAAATTATCAATAGCAAGGAAAATAAAACCTCCATTCATCTTATAGTTAGTAATATGGTAGGATCATGTTTCTGTCTATGCTCATTCCGTTAAAATCCTCTTTCCTGGGGAGTTGGATCCTTTATAGTGTTACTCAGGGCCTCTAGGGCTGTTAGTTAAAAATATCTTCATCAATGTTGCAAAAAGAGAAAATTGTACTTTTCTGAAGGGTTTCTTAATCCTCACCTGACTTTACCACTTGGTTGTTTTCTCGTTGTAAACAAGATGTCCAAGTCTTCCATTTATTAGAAATAAGGCAATGCATTTAGGAATTAAACCATACGGGAGTTCCTGCTCCATCACTCATTGGTACCTTGACCTTCTTAAAGTTTCTTAAGAGCCCTGAGCCTTATTTCTTCACTTGGAAAATGGGGCTAATAATAATTCCCCTTCTTGAGACTCTTTGGAAAGTTACATGCAAACGGAGCTTATTAACACTCAGTAATTAACCGTTTTAAAGAATAAGTTGTTTAGCTGGGATGATGACCCAGCGGTTAAGAATACTTTCTGCTCTTGCAGAGGCTCCTGGTTCAGTTTCCAGCATCCCCTATGGCAGCTCACAGCTGTCTGTAACTATATTTCCAAGGGATGGGACATCCCCTCTGGCCTCTGCAGGCACCAGGGACGCACTTGGTGCACATGCAGGCAAATGCACTTAAAATAAAACAAAGCCTGAAAGCAGAAGGTTTCATTTTGGCCTGAGTTTAGATGACAACCGCAGATGAATGCCTGGCCAGCAGCGCCACTGTGGTAAAGCGGGAATCGCAGCAGCCAAGGCTTTCACCAGAGCCTGGGGAATCCTGTGCCTATTCGTGGCCAATGGGATGGGAGGGAGTGATGTCATGCCTTCACCTGCGTGACTCCTGGTGTGACTTGGTATCACTCCCTGTCACTATTCATTGGGGTTGGGAGGTTCCCTTAGCCAAGTATGGGTCACTAGATAGTGTTCTGGAAGAGGAGGACTTTATTCTTTCCATCTGTCAATCATTTGCTGTGTATAGCACGGCATCCAATCCGAAGGGATCGCCTACTCCTTGTGCACCGTTTGCACAGCTCACATAACGCACTACCGTGGACTCATTCTGACAATGCCAGTATAAGGCCAGTAGCAGTCGAGGGCAGAGAAACCCTGGATGCGTGACACTGTGGAGCATGTGAGCAAGAAGGGGCATCATGTACTTATTTTTCTCAAAATAAGGATTCCAGGACAGTGGGTGCCAGGGACAGGGTGGTGAGGATGACACCCGGGAGGACAGATTGTCGGAAGAGAATCACAAAAGGACCCTACACCTGACAAAAAGTCAGCTGACAGTTTAATATTAGCATCATCATCATCATCATTTATGCTCCAGCAATGCTGAAGCATGCATGGGCAGCCCGTTATGGTGGCTTCCCAGTTGTTCTTATCCCAGATGCTTATGTTACTGCCATACCCCAAGGTTCCACAGTCTTCCTTTATGCTGTCTAGCCAGTGTTTTGGGGGACCTTCCTCTTCGCCTTATCCCGTGCAGTCCTCCAAGCAGTGCTTTCTTTGGGAATCTATCATCATTCATTCTCATAACACGGCCGAAGTATCTCAAACGCTGTTGCCATCATCTGTAATTTACTTCCTTCTGTAGATGGAGATGTTTCTTAATGTCATCGTTGCGTAGACTATCTGTTTGATGCCTAGAATCCTCCTCAGACACGCCATCTCAAACACATTTAGCCACTGTTCTGAGGAGCATTTCATTGTCCAGGTTTTGGAATATTAAAGAAGGCAGCTCAAGACAAGTGTCTCATATACTTATAATTTGTTGTTGTCTGTATGTCTCTTGCTGACCAAACCTTTCCTAGTGCCTGGAATGCAGCCCTCGCTACCCACTTCTAAACAATCTCAGTGATAAAATGTTCTCCCTGGAAGATATTGTCATGTTTACCTGGCTTGAACAGTTGCTGAAGTTCCTGCTGAGTCTTAGAAGTGTATTTCAGCTTCAAAGTAGTATTCTCTACTACTTGTGTTTGAATAACCCTAAGTCCCAGGAAAGCTAATCTGGGGAACTCTGAGATATGCTGGACTCAGTACATGGGACCCAGCTTCCAGAGTTCATTCCTAAAACTCTAGTACGATGCTCGGTGCCTTTGGTACTGTGTGTGTCCCAACTGTGGGAAGTGCGTTAGGCATTTAAATACATGCAAAAAGAAACAGCTATTTTCCCCATGATTCGGGGAATCCTTTTTGAATTACTTTAGTTCTGTGCGTGACAACGGGAACAGAATATACAGTAGAGGGTAGGAAGAGAGAGATGAAACGTTTTTGCTTGCTAAGGACAGACTTTATTTAGTTCAATGTGAAATGCCTTTATTTAATCTATCTGCCGTTAGCCTGACTGTGATGGTTCCACCAACAGGTAGACTTCTAGCTTTCTATGAGAATTGTTCTCGCTGGTTTTTTTTTTCTCATCTCTTCTGTCTGAAGTTGTCCCCAGTGTGTAGGATTCCCTACGAGGAAGCAATGGGAACCATTAAGATCTTTCTGAAGACAATATGGACACAAATTCAGTCCTCTACGCAGCTAGTCGTGAGCCAGGGCACTAGGGATGCCTTGCCTCTCATCCCTCCTTTCTTCTTGTAAAATGAGTGCTGGAGCTCCTGCACGGTTGGGATGAGTAAACATGAGGCAGCATGAAGTGTCACCGTGTGGCTGACGCAGCACATGCGAGGGTGATGTCCCCTGCCTCTCTTTCTCCTTCTCCATCCTGAAGTGCACGTATCTCCTGAGGCAAACACAGAAGACGTCTCTATGGAAGGATGGTAATTCAGAGGTGATGTCGCCATGGTGTTTACCATGGCTTATCTGTGCAACGACCAATACCAATTACACTGTTTATAGGCTGACCTCTGACCTGAGCCTCCCTAGTCTCTACTTAAGGATACAAAGGTTGAACGAGCGAAATCTGGACTTCAGACCAGCCCTGAAACACCGCATATCTCCTGTTTAGCTGAATGAGGTAGCAATTCCATACACGGGGTTGGAAGAGTTCATTTTCAGTTCAAGAACTCAGGAATCAGGGAAGTGGCATGATCAAGGCAGCTGTCCTCAGCTTGCTCATTTGGCTTCTAAAGAAGAAGAATACACGTAGAGAGGAAAGGAAAGAAAGAGGGACTCAGCCAGATCCTGATACTCATGGATGTTGGAGTCAGGTCAGTAGCAACGAGGGGAACCACCCATGGGAGCCTTTCCTTGTTTCCTTCGACCTCTGCAGCTCTGTGAGCAGTTAGCAGCCTGGTGTGTGCCTGGTCTTGTTTGGCTTGCGGCTCATGTGACTGTCAAGCTGCTTTGGACCGGATGAAGGCTGTTTTTTGCTTTGTCCTTACTTACAGTCATTCTATAAGGATCCAGTTATCCACATAAGATAGGGGGAAGAGTCTTACCAGTACAGTAAGCTACATACAGTAGCTACATAGGCTAAGTGTCTCTGACACGATGTATTAGAGATCATCTCCTGGTAGCTTCAAATCAAACTGTTCTTTCATGCTTGGTGTGTGCAAGTGTGTGTGTGTGTGTGTGTGTGTGCGTGTGCGTGTGTGTGTGTGTGTGTGTGTGTGTAATCTAGCTCCTTTAAGGATCTTGGCTTCGAGGCTTCAAGTACGTCTTATGTCTTTCCTTTCCCACTTCTTCCTTATAACTGAGCCCCGGGCATGCTTCTAATCCCCACGTTAGCTTAGTCTTTAGTCTCATGTGACTCCATGGCAAACAGTCACAGGGACTCTTGTGTTCTTCTTGTTTTTGTCCACTGTCTCTCTTGCAGCTTTGTTGGGAGGCCAGGAGTAGCACGTTTAAGACTATGCCCTCTGCTTGTGTTGTAGTGGGAGGCCTTCAGTGTTGCTAGGCCTCCCAGTCAAAGCAGGGTCCTTCAAAGTGCCTTGCAGGCAGCTCTGTACTCTTGTTCTGAGGGAAAAGACACAGCTGGCCACTTTCTCTCCGCTCTAGGACTTGACCACAGAGCCAAAGGTTAGCCTCCCAGAGTGTACAGCAACCCGAAATCACAAGCCTGGTGCTAGTTTGTACCCTTTGAGGGAAGTTCCCATGAAATTATTTACCGCATAAGATACCACAGGGTGTCCTCCCTGGCCACAGGTATCAACCTAAGAGCAATCTGCGTTTAATATTTGGAGGTGTTTTTTCCTTCTTTCCTCTAAATTGGCCATATTTTAACCACTTCTGGCTTTCACAATCCCTCTCGGCACGTATAGTATGTGGTCAGGTCCTCTTCATCGTCTTAACTGACCTCAGTCCTTACTTCTTTACTTGCATGGAATTTCTCCATCCCTCATCTCCCAATAAACAAAAGTCCTTTGGAGGTGAGGATCCTGTTCTCTGAGTTAACATTAGACCCTCAGCTTCTCTTCTGCCCCTCTCACACATGTGGTACACGTGGAAGGAATCGTGAATGTGTACATGTCGGCTGGCGTTATTTAAAGGGGGCAGCTGTGGTATAGTCACAGCAGAAATTGTGTGCCAAACTGGAAGTCCTCACAAGTGGAGGCACAGTGTGCACAGGGACATCTCGCCCTTGAAGTAGTCAGAGAGCCCGCCTTCCTGGGAAGTAGAGACCCAAATGTTGGTGGGCAAAGAAATAGATGCAGAGAGCCAGCAGCGGGGGTCCCAGCCAAGCCTCCCCGAACACGGAGCAAATGTGAACTGGGAGAGGGTCTGGCTGCCCTGACTCACTCGCTCTCTTCCAGAACTGATGTTTCTGCCCATGCCTCCCCATAGGTACAATGACAGCCACCGGGCGAACAAGTGGAGAACGCTTGATCATCGGGACTAAGTCAACTATGAATCCAATTTGGCTGATGAGTCTGTACAACTGACATAGTGCATACAGCCTCTACTCCTAAGTGACATTGGTAATGTGATCTCTGAGGAGTGGACTAGAGTTGGCACTCTGTGGCTATGAAAATGACATGATCTGGTTTTCTAAGACAAGTTTCAATTTTGAATATTTCATCCCAGAGTATTTTTGACTATGTTTATACTTGCGTGCATGCGTGCGTGTGCGCGTGTGTGTGTGTGTGTGTGTGTGTGTGTGTGTGTGTGTTTTAGAGGGCAAGAGTACAGGCAAACATATACCTAGTCCGGCTGACCAATATTGGAAAAAAAACAAGTAAACAAGTAATTCTGACCTTCTAAATGCTCTGCATGGGAGTTCAGCCAATAAATTTGATTGATGACAAACTACCTTAGAATTTTAATGACTTGCTTATAAGTCATTGCTACATGGAACAAAAGACATTTTATATTTCTTTTACACTACTTTGAAAGTACAATGAAACTATTGGTGAGGAGAAAAATAAATTCCAAATGAGTAGCATTTCTCATGTGTTTTCAGAAATAGAAGTCTGAAGAAATACAAAGTATGGTCTTCAGTGAGACATCCATAAGCAGAAGCCATGCGCTCTGTCAGCCTTTGAGCTCAACCTCTTAATAAAGTTAAAGTTTTGAAGGAGAGTAGGGTGACTTTTCCAGCCGATTCTGTCTTCAGGGTGATTGACGGTCTTGTTTACAGCTGTTGTATTTGTGCTTCCGAAGTAACAGCGCAGTTTTAGCAGTGAGCTGTTAATAGATTTGCTCTTTACCGAGAGTCTTATCTACAGCCCGAGTTTCCAGCCGGAGCTGTGTGGGGGCCCTTACAAAGCGGCCATGTTATTAAGGTCAGTGAAGCAGTTCTTGTCGGTCAGAAAGCTCTAGTTTGTTTGTTTTTGTAAAGTCCGGTGACACAGAGTTGGCTGGAGACTCCGTGGCATTAATCATTTCCTCTCCGCAGCTTCGGAGCTTGCGAACACGGGCAGAGGGCGTGTCCCAGCTGCCCTCTGCCTGGCCCCGCCCACTCCTGAGCTCTTCCAAGTTTGTAGGGATTGAACTTCAGGCTGAGGCGCTTTGCTGGACTAGCGCACCCTTTCAAGTAACTGCTCCCAAAGACGGTAGGGAACTGCACTCTCGTGTAAAAATAGCCAGCGGTTCTGCTTGTAAACAAAGGGCTTAGAAATAAGTTCCAAAATGGCATGCAAGCCTTCCGAAGTGGTGCTACCAGGGGAAAGTAGGGCTGGGGATAAGGTGGGAGGAGAAGACTTTGACGGGGGAGGAGATGATCAAAGTACATTGTCTGCATGCGTGAAAAGGTCACAGGGCTGACACCCAGTATTTTGTACAATTAATATGCACCAAAATGACATTTCTAGTAAATGCTATGTAAAAGAAAGAGAGGGGGAGGGAGGAAGAGAGGGAGAGAGAGAAAGAGAGAGAGAGAGAGAGAGAGAGAGAGAGAGAGAGAGAGAGAGAGAGAGAGAATGTTTTTAAATTAAGCAGTTTACTTCTGACATTCAGGCAATGAAGTTTGCTTTTCTGGCATATTCTGTACCTAACTGGAAATAACATGGACATGGATGAACCCTGATAGAAAAATCTAGCTGCTTATATATAGATGTTCCTCTGCTTTGAGTTGCCATCTCAGTGATAAATGCCGTTATCTGATTGTTAGTTCTTGAAGGCGAAGCTAAGTTTTTAAGGTGCTTATTTATTCATTTATTTAAATGCTTACGTGTAACAAGCAAATGTAGGTATTCATTTCTGTCCAATGTAAATAAGCGTCACCTAGAAGAGTCTTGCAGGCGTGTTTCTCGGCTGTGTGTCTGAATGGTGAGACATCTAACGACTACTCACTTGCCTCTGCCATGGGGTTTGTCCTCTGGCATGTGAATCATACCAGCACCCTTCCTTCCCCTAGAGAGCAGCATAAGTCACCTAGATTGTCTGGTCTTGTTTTCAGACACATAACGAGTCAGGAAGATTTGGGAGTCTGGACTCAGTCCTGGGTTTGAGTTCTGATTCACTTTCTCCCCAGTGGTATAAAAACAGGTCCTTTTACCTTTCAAAGTCCACTTTCTCACCTGTGAATTAAAGATAGCAGTATTGACTTCACGGGAAGAGTGCCAAGGTCAGAAACCGCGTGTGGGTAGTTCGTTATTATCCTGCAGACCCTCCCCGCACACAGCCGCTATTACTAATAGAAGTGCCGGGCACACAGTGGAGATCTCCTTTCCTGACCTGCTGCCTCCCATCTCTTGGGCTGGCAGCGTGAAGGCATCACTCCACCATTAGATGGCGCAGTGGAGGATAGGCTCTGCTCATCACCACTGACCTCCCTTATAGGCTGACGTGTCTGCACAGAGAGAGCGGCACCTGTGTATCACTGCCAAACGACTCTCCTTCCTCCTGGCTTCTTTTCCTACCGCCGTATGCTTTTCTAATACTGCTTTGCCAACACATTATTTTTTCATCAGTAATTAAATAAGCATTTGCATTAAGAAGCCAGGTATTTAGAATGGAATCCGGTATTTGTTTTGGTTCATTAAGGCTTGCTGCTGCAATTTGCTTCTGAAATGCCCCCCCCAAAGGCCCATGTATTTAAAATCTTGGTCCCCAGAGTGGCACAACTGAGAGATGGTGGAAGTTTTTGCAGGTGGGGCCTAGTGGGAGGCTTCCTGGAGACTGTGAGACCCTAGTTTCTTCCGCTTTCTCTTGTATTCTTTGACCATGAGAACTGGGGGACCATTGGTGAGCCCCCTTGCCGCATGTCCCAAACCAAAGGGGCAAATTGATCATTCATTGGAACCTCTGAAACTGTGAGCCAAGCGAACCTTTTTCTCCTTATAAGCTGATTCGCTAGAGCAGTTTTGTTATTGTGACAGAGAGACGAATAATAAAAGGACTGAGGCCAAATTTCAGTGTTTATGATTCAAGGCATTATGGGCATTCAGAGTGCTCCTTGGTTATTTCCCCGGCTCAGTTGTTCCTCCTATAAGTTCACAGGCCAAGCTTACATAAGAAGTGGAAATAATTAAAACTTATTTAAGGGCATTTGCACTCGCTTCAAGACAGAGATGCAAAATTTTTCTCATCGCTTTGTTCTTAATGTACAAGGTTAGATTATGCAACTACTAAAATTAACATACATGATTTTTCCGAAATTATAAAACTTATTACTTGACATTAATAAGCTTAAAATGTCAAGTCACTATTTGATTTCCTGTCTTTAAATTATATGAAAGGCTTAAGAAATTCTTGTCCCTCATATACTTGCCAAAAGATGCTTCCTGTTTGTCTATCTTTTTTTCAGACTATTTTCAAAAGATCTTTGAAAGAATTTGTTCAAAGAAAATATTTTATTCTTCTCTTCCTTGAACTACACAGTTTGGTTTTTCCGAACATTGTACAAATGAATACCTCATGGACCAAGCACTTTGACCCACTGAAGGCTCGAGCAAATTGCTTAATATTTACCAAGTGCCCCCAAGGCTTCGGGCATAGTCAGTCAGCTCTGGTACCCTGTATATGGTATGAATTGAATTATACCTGATTTATTCTTGGATGAGAGGGTGTTGGAAACACTAAGAACTGAGTTAATGAGCTCTCTGCAGAGGTCTTTAAGTGTCCTGGGGACATGATTGCCGTGGTAATTTCCAACAGTGTCTTTGGATTCTGAAACTCCTGCAGCTGGCCTTCGCTGGATGATATTCTTAAGCAACTGAAGATCTAACTTGGTGCCTGAGATATTTACCCTCAAGGGAACACGGTTCACTAAACTCCGATTCATTTCTCATGGCTACAACACTTTAAAGATCCCTCCCCACAACCCCACGAAGTGGTACCCATTGACCTTAAAATTGAGAATTACCCTAGCTCGCAGAAATGAGAATTGAATTCTCCCACCAGCTCCCAGTAACTGCCCCCATGACGGCTGCGCCCACCACCAATCTGCTTCTGGACTAACTGTTGCCTTTCCCATCGTCTAAGAAAGGCTCCCCAGTATTCATGAGGCAGGGGAGCATCTGAATATCCCCATTCCCATCACTCTTGACTTGCTCATCTGTGGCTGCTGGTGAAGATTGCTTCATGCCATCCTCAGCATGGTGGCAACTGTGGTACTTGTGCAGGCTGCTGGCTCATTATAAAGATAGTTATCACGTGCCACAGGGTGTGCGGCACTGAACCAAACAGAGGGAGCTGTCGGTTAATCTGGTGTCTGAGAGACAAGTCTGGAAATTTAGAAGATGAAACTTGGACAAAAAAGAGAGAAGCACTAGGGAGAAATGCAAGAAGAGGGGTGTGAGGATGGGGGTGCTGGTTCAGCTTGCTGTGAGAAACTGTCACTAGAGGGGTGACACCTAGGAGAAGGATGGCGAGTACAAAGGGCCTTTCCTTGGGGAAGGCAGGAGATTGGCGAGGCTTGAAAGGATGGATTAAGGATGAAGGAGGGTCATCAGGGTAGAAGGAAGGCCAGAGGGATGCTGAGCAGAAAGACATGTGAGCGCTTGGTAGACACAAAGTTTTCCAGGCTGGGAGAGGGGGACTCTGCCACTTCTGCAAACTCAAATAGGAGCCACCAAATAGTGTGAAGAAGAAGAGAACAGACTCTGACTTCCTATTTAAGACATTAATGTGGCTACTGCAATGAGAATAGATTATATATAATATATATATATATACTGTGTGTGTGTAATTGATGCCTGTCATAAACAATTGGTAACTTTTAACTACTGTCAAAATTTCACAATTGGTGGTGGATGCTTCTGCCTCTTCTCCTCCTCCTCCTTCTATTTTTAATGTTTTCCCTGAAACAATTCATGAGACAGTTGCAGAAGACAAAACCCAAGGACTTCATTCAAAGCCTGTCTCTCTGCACTACCCAGACCTCATGCCTACTTACACCGTGGCTTCATAAATGGATCCTTCTGCCTGCCTGCTGAGGAAAACAAGTGCTCGTTCCAGGAGCCACCATGCTGCCAAACCAGGTGGCACACCTTCCTCTCACCTCTTCTCTCTGAAGTAGACCTTTCGTTCTTTCCTCATCTTTCTGTGTCCCCTTCAGGCGTCCGGATCAGGGTACCTATACTCATAGAATCCACAGTCGTAGCCTGCTCTCACAGGGTCCCACCCTTCCCAAAGCTGCAGAGCGCCTCCTCCCCCTCCTCGGGTGACATGTTCCCTGGTTCTTTGGTGCACCTATGAGGCTTAGGTGGTGATCTGCCAAGACTTCCTCATCTGGACGGGATGCCGCGTACCTGGGCAGGAAGGGTACTGTGACTCTTTTCTTGAGCTAGGCTTTCGGGCCGCAGTAGAAGGGACATGAATGACGCTCAGAGTCCTGGAGCCACAGGACCTATAAGCCTGCAGAGCCCTTTCTGGCACACTTGACATGCCCGCGGAGACGTATGATTTGCTCTGCCCGCATATCGCTCTGTTATTGCTGTTGCTTTAATGCAGTCATCAACATTGATTTCAAAAATCTGGAGTTTGAATTTTTTCTTTCAAAAAAAAAAAAAACAGAACGTGTGTCAGTCCTCTGCCCAAATTTCTCATTAATTGCCTTTAAGCGCATATGTGTATATGTATATATTACTAAATACATACATACAAACCGCTTAGTCTCTCTTAATATTATTTGCTGTATATTTTCAAGGCTGTTGATTTGCTATTAGAGAACCTGGCTCCCATCTAAATCTCAAAGACCCAGAAGCTTGCCTTGCTGGAGAGATCAAGTGTAGACATTCTGGGAGCCACTCCTGGCTGAGCTTCGCTTTTCTGTCCCCCGGCTACTTGTTCTCCAAGTGAATGGAGTCCTCTTGGGTTTTGCACCCAGCTACCCGCAGAGCACATAGTGGCCTGGATGAGCCCTGCAGAGCAGAAGCATCCACCAACTCTGCCCCAACATACAGTCGCGAGATGGAACCCAAGTGGCTGGTGCGCTCTGAGACACTCGGTGTCAGGGGTTTGTGCCCCAGCACTCCGTAATTCCAACCAGCGTCTCAGGCTAAAGTCTGATTAAGAGTTGTGTTCATCCTGCCAATCAAGGAACTGTATCAGGTTTTTTTTCTTTTGAGTCACCAACCAGCTCCCAAACCAGGACAAGAGACGTCCTGTGTGTCATGAGTGCTCAGCCTCGCTAAGGCTCATTTCTGGTTAGCTCTTTTACCTTAAATTAACCTGTTTCTCTTTATCTACCTTTTGCTTCGGGGCTTTTTACCTTCTTTCTTTATATCTTTTCTACTGTTTCTGTGTCTGCCTGACTGATGGATGCCTGTCTCTTACCCCCAAGGCCTGCCCCTCTTTCTTTCTCCTTCTCTTTTCTTCCTATTCATTCTCTGTCCGCCAGCCCCACCTATTCCTCTTCTGCCTAGCTATTGGCCATTCAGCTTTTTTAGTGGTCTAATCAGGTGCCTTAGGCAGACAAGGTGGAACATCAACACATCTTTTCACAATGAAAGGAATACAGCATGAACAAATGTAACACATCCTTACATCGTTGAACAAAGGCAACAGAAACAATGTAACACGCCTTTTACTGCTAAAGTAATATTCCACAGCATAAACAAACGTGGCATATCTTTACATAGTTAAACATTCCACAATAAGGAATCCTAAATTTGAACTGCCTGTGGTGGAAGTTAGGAGAGCATTAAGAGTATCTAGGAGATAAGACATCTGCATCCTCCTGTGTAAAGTTCCTCCTTCATTACTCTACACAGTAAATTGACCTCAGTAAAAAACCAAAGGGACTTTTGAGAAGATGACCAAATGGCTTAGAGGCTTCTGGTATTACTGTAGAAAAATAGCCATATGTGAACTGACAGGAAAATTTTTGATAGGGGACAAAGATACATCTAAACAAAAAGAATTCAAATAAATTCAAATGAAGAGACAGAGCCTGACATCTTCATACATGTTTAAGGAAATTTGGAACAAGATGACTTTCAGGATAATGAGAAAGGACAGAATTTTCTTCAATTAATACTAGGTCAACTGACTAACTATTTCAGGAAAAGCAGCAAAGCAGAATACATAGCTATTACTTAGGCCAAAATAAATTCCAAGTGAATCAAAGATTCCAACATGAAAAAAAATTTTAAATGCTAAACACATTTTAAAAAAATAACTCTGGAGTGCCTAAGGCTCGTCTAAGCAAGATATAAAACCCAAATGCTATAAAGGGTAGATAAATTACAACATGAACATTTCTTTATTAGAACAACAATAAAAAAAATACCATCAGCAATGGAATAAACATCATGCAGAAAGATGTATTGGTAAGTCAGCCATCAAAGATGCATTTAATCACCATGGAAAGAACTTCTAAAAACCAACAAATCACTATCAAATATGCATTTAATTGTTAGGTGAAGAGAGTGCATGAATCAATAAGTAAAAAGACAATTCAAGAAATTCTTCCATCTACTCACAGAGTGTTTCCTGAGCCCGTCCCGGGAGCCAGTCACTATGCTATGCTCAGGTCAGAGGTTACAGGAAAGCAAAGCCCTCCATTCACATGGTGCTTACACCTCAAAAGATAGAAAGGAAGAGTCAAGTGCATCCTACTTCTAGTGATGGCAAACCCTACAAAGGAAGCTGGTGAAAGGCAGGGGTAGGGAAGGATGGTGGGTGGGTTTCTTTCAAAGAAAGAAAGTGAAGGAGGGAATGTAGGGAAAGAGGCCCCATCTTAGAGAAAGGAAGCAATCAGCAGAACCAAGAGCCCCCACAGCTGCCCATCTGGTGGGGATTGATAACTAGACTCTCCGAAGAACTTCAAACATTAGGACTATCCCCCAAAATGATCCAATCAACCATTGAGCTCATTAGTTGAATAGATGGTTTTGCAAAGAAGAAATAGCAATGGCCAATGAAAACAGTTACAAATGTTCACCAAGGAAAGGCAAATTCCCGCTACATTGATTCTTTCTTTTTAAATCTTACCAAAGTCAGAGTGTATATCATCAAGAAAACAAGTGATGACGTTGACAAGGATGTGGGAGTGTAAATCGGTATGGCAGCTATGGATGAAAATTAGCATAGAAAAAAGTAAACTGAGAAACAGAAGTACTGTGTGGTAGCTGCTCCAGTCATGAGCGTTCACCCAAAGGTTCCCATCAGCACACCGGAAACACTCACCGACCTGCATTTATCGCTGCACTGTTCACTATGATGTATGTGTGTGCGCATATGTGCAACCATGCGTGTGTGTATGATATGAAAGCAGAAAGGATGTCATGAGACAAATGGAAGAAAAAGTAATAGAACGTGTGGCGTGAAAGCAGAATGGCAACTGGGCTGGGGAGAGAGGGGTTGGAGATAAGAGGGAGAACAAAGAGCCGTGAGGGGGGTAAATAAGAAAAAAGAGTGATTTGTGTGTATGAAAATGTCACCATAAAAGTCAGACATTTACATGCTAACCAAAAATGAATTTTAAATGAATTTTAAATGAGCTGAAGAACAGCAGTAACCTGAGAATATGTTTAGCAAATCCTAGCTGGAATGAGTACGGAGAAATACTGTGTGCCCAGTCTTAACGAAGGCAGTAATTTCAGATAGACTGGCATCAAAGGAACCCAAACTAAGGGCAAGCAAAGCAGCAAGACAGAGTTACAGGTTGAATGAACTGTCTTCTGAGAAAAAAGGATTCACTTTACGTACGCCAGCACCAGTTCTGGAAGGATCCGGAGAGTGTGGGGGCCATCCACTCAGGGACACTGAGGCACACTACATTCTCTTTTTGAACTTTTTGAAATTTTTTAAAGATCATATGCACATCTTTCTTGTTTCTGTTTGACTAATGCCTTTCCAAAGAGACCCGTATGTCATCGGAGATTAGGGAAGCAACATGAGCCTGTGTGTGTGTGAGAGACTTTCCTCTATCATGAAGAACAGCGTTCCAAAGAGATTATTTCTAAACATGACTTCCCTGAGACTCTGAAGCCAAACTATGAGGGTTATTTTTAAAGAAGGAAAAATGTAAAAAGCATCTAGAAGAAACAGAATCAGTGAGATTGGGCTAGTTCTACCATCCATTTTTCTTTGATCTCAATCTTTGGACCAGGGAACTTTAAAATAAATAAGACCTTTTGTTGTGCGTCGGTTATATTTTGTGCTGTAGGGTCACTCTGATAACTATGTAAACCTCCCAGTATTGGCAAGTGGCAATCTGTTTAGTGCTTCTACTTCCTGATACACTGTCTCCCAAGAGGGAGGCTTTCAGGACTGGTGGTCACACAGACCACCCTTGATATAAGAAGCCTGACATTAGCCTGGGATCAGGGGAGTGGGTGGCCTTCCTACACATGTCCCTTCTATTTGGCATGTTCAGCTCACACCCCATGTTAGCCCTTCTGATGACTTGTTCGTATTGCTGGCACAGATGACTGAAAATGGAGGTGGAGCTGTGGGATGTGTCTTCTGCGTGTGATGAGGCTTCCATTCTCTTGAACTCACATAACTGCCTATACATGACCTGCATGATCCCTGGCCAGCTAACTCCATGCCATGGAAGTGGGGGTTCACGGGGTCTCATGCCTCCCTGCGGATTTTTATCCAGTTATCACTGAACAGAGAGAAGGAGACGTTATCTTCATGGGTGTAGCCTCTAGGACGGGACCCATTGCCCTGTAAATGACACCAATACAGCTCTTTAGGTCACAAGAAAGTAGAAGGAGTGGTTGGGAAGAAAGGGATTGGCAGGAGAGAGAGGGGGGCAAGAGAGGTAGTGAGGGGCAAGTGTAATCCAAATGTATTTTGTGTATTGTGAAGATACAATGAAACAAAATAGTATGTATAATTAATATATGTTAATGAGAAATATTTTAACACGTGACTATAAATAACATGAGGTTTTGAAACTGGGTGGTGGGTCTGGACTGGAATGGCTTTGAGGTATGTGCTAAAATATAGACCTATTGTGTGCTCCTGTGCGGTCTCAGCACAGCCAGGAATGGAGACAAGGTTAGACCAGCTGAAGCTACAGGGCTGTACAAACAGAGCTGGACGAAGAAAGGATGTGGGGGCTCCATGCTTATGGAGGCCCCGGATTCCACAGAGATTTTCCTGCTGCCAGCAGGAAATTTTCCAGTCTGTAGTGCTCCTCAAGGAAAAAGAAGGGCTCCTGCAAGCGATGCGGAGATCAGTGAGGCTCTGGAGGGCCTGGAGTGCCTCCGCAAAACCTTGCTTCCTGGCTTCCATGGCCCTAACAGTCTCCCTGGTAGGCTTGGACTTCTTCCATTGTTTCGCCCTCCTTTCTTCCTGTTTAGGGCTGTGTTATCTGCCCTGCGTCTGCCCCCACTATAGATTTGGGGAGTGCGTAGTATCTACTCTTTCAGGTTCATAGTTGTGGAGGACCTCAAGTCTCACACTTCCCTGATGTGGGTGATATTTAGAGAGTCGTGTGTGTTAAAAGTGTTGGCATTATGAGACCCCCTCCTCCCATTCTCAAGCCGTTCCCTTAGACACACCTTGCCCATGTTCTCCCTCCAGGTGGGTATTCAGAGCAGGCTGCCAGCTGCCCTGACCCCCCACGAGCCATACTCCTTGATGTGGCTAGGGAGAAGAAAACAGGCAGTTGCCAGGCTGCTCCTTCTCTGTCACTCACCTGCGCATCTTAAGCGTACATGTCCTAAGACCCAGGACACACTCTACATAAACACAGCACAGTCTTTAACCCAGGAAATTCAACGTTGATATGTAGATTATGTCGTCGACCTCTCGTGTGCTGATCTCATTCCTTGTCCTAAAATGTTTTCTCTAGCTGACTCTCTGTTGCTGTGATAAACACCATCACCAAAAGCATCTTGAGGAGGGAAGGGTCCCTTTACTGTACTCTGCAGTCCATCACCGATGGAAGCCGAGCAGACACTTGAAGCAGGAAATATGGAGTACTGTTTCTTGCTCTCTTGTTTTTAGGCTTCCTTTATTATACAGGCCAAGCCCACCCACGTAGAGATGGCATAGTCCATAGTGGGCTGGGACTTCCCACATCAATTAGTAAACCATGTGCCAATTTTGTTAGGTCTCAAACCCAGGGCTAAACGACTGAGGTGCGTATTTAACATATCAGAGAGGTCCTGGCTTCCAGGTTCTCCCTGTACCCCTCAGTCCCTACCTATTACAGGGTATGGCCACCATATCCACCCCCTACTCTAAACTTCTCCAGCCCAGGGGCTGAGCTGCCCTTCCCCGCAGCTGCCCTCCCCTATATAATCTAGCCATTTTGGTTACCTGAATTTTTTTAAAATTTCTTTTATTGAGCTATACATTTTTCTCCACTCCCCTCCCTTCCTCCCTTCTCCCCTTCTACTCTCTCCTGTGACACCCCCACCCCGCTCTCCCAGTTTACTCAGGAGATCTTGTCTTTTTCTCCTTCCTATGTAGATACATTTTTGTCTCTCTTAGGGTCCTCTTTGTTGTCTAGGTTCTCTAGGGTTGTAGCCTGTAGGCTAGTTTTTCTTTACCTTGTATCTAAAAGCCACTTAGGAGTGAATACATATTATATTTGTCTTTTTGGGTCTGGGTTACCTCACTCAATGTGGTTTTTTTCTAGATTCATCCATTTGCCTGCAAATATCAAGATGTCATTATTTTTTTTTACCACTGTGTAGTACTCCATTGTGTAAATGTACAATATTTTCTTTATCCATTCTTCGGTTGAGGGACATCTAGGTTGTTTTCAGATTCTAGCTATTATAAATAATGCTGCTATGAACATAGTTGAGCACATGTCATTGTGGTATGATTGAGCATCTTTTGAGTATATACCCATCAGTGGTATTGTTGGGTCTTGAAGTAGATTGTTTCCTAATTTTCTGAGAAATCACCATACTGATTTCCAAATCATCTGTACAAGTTTGCACTCCCACCAGCAATGGAGGAGTGTTTTCCTCACTCTATATCCTCTTCAGCATAAACTTGTTATGCCCAGATCATAGAGTTCCCCCAAAACCAACTAGGAGACCAAGTCCTGTATGTAAAAGCAATGAACCTTAGCTAACTCAGACTATCCATGTGTCCAATGTATTGGCGTGATCGCAGACCCCCAAGCTCAGTTGGGGTTGGGTTTCTGTAATAGCAAAGGTAGGGGTAAGGGATTTCTAAGGTTAACGACCCCTGATTGGCTGACATTTGTTTAGGGGTGTTCTGGTGAAAAGCGATGGATGTGTGATGGCAGGTAATCCTATCTACAATGGTTGGAACATTAGGAACTTCCTTTGGATGGTCTGCTCCTGGGTGGTGCCTAGGTGTCTCAGTTTGTGGTCTTTGTTGGAACCAGGCATTGTCTTAGGTTAAACTATTGAGACTTGGCCTCTGTTGAACTTGTCATGGCTGGGTCCTACAAGCCGTCATTAGTGGTTTTGGTCTTGGCTGTTCTGACAGGTGTAAAATGGATAACTGGATGTGTTCATCTGTTCTTCACCTGCCTAGCCTCTTGGTCTGGCTCTCCCCTCTTTCCTTCTCTCCCCTTCTCCTCACATGGCCCATCTCAGTGTGGTCATGTTCTCTTGCCTCCCAGATGACCCTGTCTCTGGCTATGTTCTCCCTTTATCCTCCATAAACTCTCTGCTCCATAATGCCTGGCAGTCATGCCCCTTCCTTTTTATTTCTTACTTTCGTTCACATCTGATGAAGACAATTCTTCGGTTGACCCTCATGCCAGGTGTCTCTAGTTCTGTGTCAGGTTGACAAGAGCTATGACAATGTCCTTGATGGAAATGTGTTCTCCGAGCACCAGTGACTAAGATACCCTGTTGCACTTAGCTATCACAGCACATTAGCCCCCTTCATTCAGAAGTAGGCCTTTGTGACCTGGATATTTGGGGGGAACACAGACCAGTCATCTTTGAGAACGCCTCGAGTTTGGAGTTCTTGTGTCTCTTCTAGGTTGGATTTGGGAGATGCGCCTTTGGGAGGAACAGTACTAGTGTGAACTTGTCCTCAGTGCTGCGTGTCAGGAGGCACGTGACATCAGCTGACTGTGCTCTCTGCTATCCACAGGCTTCCTGTATAATTGCTGTTGTATGAATGTATGTGCCTGGGGAGGAGAAAGCCTGTGACAATACCAGTATTCCTTCCCTCCTCAAATTCTTACCCACCGTGGCTGATGCCCACTGCTGTCTTATGCTAGCATCCCTTTCATATTTACCAACTAGAATTCTACACCCATTCTCTTTCTCCATTCTCTTTCATTGATTGCCTTGTGGACTTTCTTATACCAGTGTGTCCTTACAGGGAGAACTTTTATACCCAGATATTGGGTATCCATCCCTCTAGAGCCACTAAGTTAGTAGACCCTCCATGCAGTCGGCCTAGAGCTACCTGGTGTGAAGTTCCAGGAGGGAGAATGGGAGAAAAAAAAATCTATAGACACAGGGGATTTGTGACCTTCTTTCCCATCCAGGTTCTTCACATAACCCAAAGTTTGGTTTCCTTCCCTTGTAAGCCTGAGTTAACACTGTAAATCTGTCCTTTTATAGAAGAAATCCGGACAGAGCACAGCCTTGATTCCCACTTCATTATGTTCCTTTTTCTCTCCCACAGTGCACATGCTCAACAGCCTAAACTCACCGCCAAGGTCAGCAGCAAATGTCTTTGCCTAAGGATTGGAAATTATTCTGACATGTTGAAAGTCGGTCATCCCATTATAGATTAAAAAAAAAAAAAAAAAAAAAAAAAAAACAAAGCAAGCAAACAACTGAAAAACTGAAAGCATACTCCCGGATTCTAGTCACTCATTAAAACTCCAGGGTTTATCCACAGTAAACACATTTCTGCCCAATCTGTGACCATTTCCAGTTTCTTTCAAATCCTTTGCTGGGAGACGGGCAAAAGAAAACTATACCATAGATGATGAATTGTGTTCCTTGTTGTATGGCTACAGTGCCACACTGAGCTCTGTTTTATTTTATTGAGATTGAGTGAGAAGAAGAAAACTTTTTAAAATTCAAGTGGTCTGAGAGTAACAAGGAATTAGGGGACCTGTCATTTTTTTGAAACATGTAAAATTATCTGTCAAATATGTAAAGTCAGAGGAACCAATAGTAAAAACAGGCCATTGCACTGTTTCTTCTTCTTGAGGTTGGTCAGCACAACTCTGGGTTTGGGGTGACCTCCATCCTGACGTGACTGACACGGTTCAAGAAAGTAACCAAGAAGCTAGAAGCTACATGGAAATGGGGTCGCTTTGCTCGGCATGCACGCCAGTGCACCTGCTCACTTGCTGGAATATTCTATGGTCTTGGCTTGAAATGGCAGTTTCATTCCTTTCGACTGCCTTCATTTCTTTTTCAAATGTCCAGAGAGATTTGGCTGTCACCAGCTGGGTAACACCCGTTGCTGTAGGAGTAGGGAGCTCTCCTTAGGAAGCGCCTGCCTCGTTCTGCGACATTTTCATCCACTAGGTGTTCGGCGAGTCCCCTTCAATCTTAATGTTCTTTACAATCTGTAGTGAAAGCATCCCGCAGAATGCAAGTGGAAAAGGTATATATAGAAAGTAGTGTTTCTGGTGAGGATCTGTGTGTGACGTTGCGGATTGAACTCCCAGATCCACCCATAAGCTTCATCTCCAGCCTGAGTTATTTTGTAATTTGGTCTGCCTTCATGCAAATACCCCCTGGACTAGGGTTCTGCGCCTTGCTTCTGTTTTACATGAAATTCACTGAGTACAGTTTTCCAGCTCTCAGGATGAATGAAAGTTTTAACTCCTGAAATCTCCCCCCATGAAGACAAACTTCAATGCATTAATGAGCTAGAGATTTTAAAGAAATGTATCATGTTCAGGAAGTTGAGGCAGAAGGATGGCAAGTTCAAGGCCTGCCTGAGCCACAAAGGGAGTTCAAGGCCAGCCTGGGCAACTTAGTGAGACTTAATCTCAAAATAAAAATGGAAAAGAGGGTTGGATTATAAACAAGCCGAAGGTCCTGGGTTTAACTACCAACACACACACAAACACATACATACACACAGACAAACACACACATAGACATATACACACAGAGAGACACACATACACACATGCGCGCGCGCACACACACAAACAATATTAGTCATGTTCTAGTGCTGTTAAGAGACACCATGACCATGGCAACTCCATACAAGAAAACATTTAATCTGGGGCTTGCTTAGGGTTTCAAAGGCTTAGTCCATGACCATCAGGGCAGGGGGTATGGCAGCAGCCTCACTCTGTTACCCAGCCTGGCCTCAAACTTATGACAATTGTCTTGCCCAGATGGTCAAGTTCTGGGACTATGTGTGGTTCTGTATACCCACAGCTGGCTTTTATCCTGCTTTTTATATATAACATTGTATTGTGGTGATTTCCTACCTCACGAGCTGTCTCTCTGGTTGCACAGCCGTTTTTCATCTGCAGTTACTTCTGACCTCACACGGAGGCAAACATCTTAGGGACAACTGTGGAGCTCAGTCTCCCAGTGTGTCTGCTGACCTGTGCAACCCTCTGATGCTCCTCAGCATTTCCTAAACTATTTTTTACTAAAGAAACAGCCAGAAACATCATATCCCAACTCCAGGCTTCAGCAGTCCCACAGTGGACCATGGGCTTTGTCCAAAACATTCCTTGCTTTCTGTAGGTGTTGGGACTGGCAGCTTGCCCAAAAGTGACCTGAGAACCTTTTGTAGGGAAAGCTTTTTTCACTTGAAACAAAGGGAATGTCTGAAAATAAAAGTTTTATTAGGGCGAAATTTTCTCTTGTGGCAGACAGATAAGGTTTATTCTCACGTGCCCGAGCTGGTTGCTTCCAGTCTGGTTGCTAGCTCCCGTGTAGGCACCCAGTCTCAAAGGCTCGAGAAACTCAGATAAGGAAACTCAAGAGCAGGAACTGCTTTATCACAGCGGTGCACAGAGATGCTCACACCAATCTTTATTGTCCTCAGCGGGACCTTTGTTCCTCTCTCAAAGACACCTTTGTGTTTCCCAGAGTGAGCTTTCAATGCCTCTCCCAGTTCGTGGAAAGCCGGAGTGGATATGGTTCCCTGGAAGGTTAGCAGTGAGTTCAGTCACATGGTCACACTCGCCGTCTGCTCTCTGCGCCCAGGGCTGCAGACATTGTTTACACGGTGGGATGGGAAGCGTGCACCTTGCAGGTGCTGAACTTCCTATTCCTGCAGACTCCTGCGTTCTCTTCTCTTGCACCCAATCTGTAGGATTTGCTGTGGCACTCAGAAAGGGCATTTTGAAAAGCTTGCTACGGGAAGATATCAAGGTAGCTTATTGTAAGGATACGTAATGTAGCCTGTAATAGATTGGCGTAAATTCAAAGAAAAGGTGAGAAAGCAAAGGAAATGAAGGCTAGGTACCAATAACCATCTGGGCTCTTGGGAGACAAGCAAAATGCATGGCAACCCTCCAGTGTAACTGCATGGAAGGTTCCATACATGCCAAGAACTCTGGAAAATGCTGTTTCCAGACTCGTTATGCACTTCACTCGGCCTGGAAGTTTGGCTGTCGTCACTCTTAGTTACTGGTGGACACTGTGGAGCCATCTTAGTGAGTACTGAACCCGAAGTCCAGAGAAGGACCTGAAGAGTGACCGCCAGTCCAGCAGGTCAGGGTATGAAGACTAGAACAGGGGCGAGAACACCAGGCAATGCTCCCTGAAGCTAGGGCCCAATTTCCTAAAATGTCCATGCCCACACTTCGCATGTATGTGTGGGTTTGCAGGTGCGGTCGTTCTATAAGATAGATTTCTTGCCATGTTCATGTTAAAGAAAAACTGAAAAGCCACTGTTCTGGGGGCCCAAAGTTAAGGTCGAGTATTCCAGAAGCCAACAGAACAAGGAAAGATGGGATAGCTAGGCAGAGCTGTTAGGTTGTAACTGGGAGATCTCTACAAAATGTCCGTGCATCCAGGCTGGGAGAGGCATAGGAAATCACAGAATCCATTATATCACAGGTTCAAGAGGAGCCACAGTGGGGAGCCCCAAGGAAGCAGGCTCAGCCAGGCAGATGGGGAGCCCAGGGAGAGTGGAGCCCTGGGAACAGGGGACTTCACTGGGATCCAGCATGGGATATACAGGCAGGTGGTGTGACTCTGTCACTGGTGAGTTTAAACGTCCTTAGGACACTGTCAAGAGAGGTCGAGAAAGACATGTGGTGGCAGGGACCAGCCTCATGATGCTGCTGGTCCTGCTCCTCTGGACAAGAACGCACAGGGTGTTTGGTAGGCCCTGAGGTGATGGGCAGCTGGACTAAACCGAGTGGGACACCCAGCTAGAACAGATGCATGCCGATCTTTCCGCGGCCCCTCTGTTTGCAGCGCTTACATGTTTGCTATAACACAGCTTCCTCCCAGTACAGGTAATATTGTCTACTTTCTAACACGTGTTATTCTGGATCCACATGTCCAAATCGCCATGTGAGAGAGCATATTCTGTGTGTTTTTGCCCTTTGAAGCTTGTTCAGACTTACCTGTCTGCCACCCAGTGCAGAGTAAACTTCGCCTTAGCGTACATTCTGTGTATTCGATAGCTGTTGGCCATAGGCACTACTACACAGATGGAGGCAGGCAGATTTGATGGTTGCATTCCTGTGCCCATGTTCCTCCCCATCTGCCAGGTGCATCTACCTGTTGTTGAGAAGGCATGGGGGTCTGTCACACAACATGATGGATTTTCCAATTTCTGGCTTAATCCCAGCCATTGACTTTCTGCGTCTATGGCTTCATAACAGAGAATTAGATCCTTATCTGTTCCTCCGGTTTCTTCCTTCATTGCTCTGAAACACCTATTTTTATTTCAAATAATGTCTCTTGTTATTAAGTTTATGGTGATTGGTACTAAGATAACAATTTCTTAACGTTTCGGGGCCATTTTTTTTTCTTGCAATCTTTAGGTCCTATGTCTCATTAAGCAACATTTAGCTAGAACTCTTTAAAGAATTTAGCCTTATGGTATTTTACAAAAATCGCTGCTTTATTTGAACTAGAGTTCGTTTGCTGTTTGAGGTTTTTCTCTTTGCCCCGCTGTTGGCTCTCCTCTCTTCTCCTTATTCCTAATCCTATTATCATTCTTTCGCGTCTACTTCTTCTCCTCTCCTCTTCATTATTTTGAGCTAATGGAGCGTTTCACCTCTCTTGGCTTGTCATTCGTGTATTCTTTTACTCTTTTTCAGTGGTTAACCTAGAAATTACTAATTGTGTCATTAATTTGTTAGTGCTGTTCCTAAGTTGTAGTTTGGACGACTTTTCAGAAAAACGCAAAGGACTTGGAATGCCCTCTTTTTTGGGCCAATGCCTCGGATTTCAATGTTCCATACATTGCAATCCCCCAAGACACTAGAGAGTATTGTCTCCTGCAGCTGGATCCACTTAGACACTACCGACTTACCACTTTGCTGCTGGTTTAAATCTCTGTTCGTCAAACCCCAGCCTGGGACCATTTTTTCCTCTGCCAAAATATATCTCTGAATATTATTATTATAAATTATTGTTATTTGGCTATGCTGGTGGCAAATATCTCAGGACAGCTTCCTGAGAATGCGTGTCATCTTCACTTTGAAATAGACAGAATAAGGTCAAATTGACATAAACTGGATTATTCCAAGCAGAAAATTCTCCCGTTAAGGCATTGCGATGTTGCCACGATGTAGGTATAATGTTTAATTTCCCAGGCCCCATTCCGATGCTCCAGGTAAGGAATATGGCTTTAGGGGCTCTCAGAAGTGGCCCATGGTCCACACTGGGCATGGTATGGATCCATATAAATACCTGCCCCTTGCCATCCTGACAGAAGCCAACACCTCAGGCTTTGTGCATTTCCGTATTCAACTCAATTCCATTGCGGCTCTGAGCCCGGTAGCATTAATGCCCCCATTTTTACCATGGTGGAGGGTGAGGCACAGAGCTACGCTGTATCTTGCCCTGCTAGTCACTGAACTAGCCAATTGTGGAAGTAAAGATCGCCTGCCTAGGGACTTTTCAGTGGCTCTGTATCAAGCGCAGATGGGTTATTTTCAACCCATTGCTGATGTTTACAGCTGGAATTGTTTGGAAAATGCAGTTGGGAATACAGAATAAACCAGAAACCTTCAGCCACCTCTCTACCCAGTTTTACAATTAACTGTCTCTCCTTCTAGTATTTTCCTGTTATAAATGGCACCTTGTGGACATCTATGTCACAAAGTCCATCATCATTTCTTTCAGATAAATCCTTAGAAGTAGAGCTGCCTAATAAAAGAGTGTGCAGACCTATCAGGCTTCTGAAGCACTCACTAAACGCTGATTACCGAAGGGGAAGAGCAGGAGAAGGACACCGGGATGAAGATCAAAAAAAAAAATGACAGAACGGATATCCCAGTATCTGAGCACAGCCCAGGCAGCCCCTAAGGGACATTTAGCTTGAGAATCCCATAGTATGGATCTGTTTTGTCTCCGAAACCAGAAGAGACTTTTAAAACATCTAAAGAAGTAGCTCCATATTTGCAGATAGATAGTGTGGAAGGATGATGGTTTTATGGGTTGTCCGTGTGTCTGTCCTCCCACCCATGCTTCTGTCCCTCTGTCATCTGTGTTCGCTTGGCTCGATGGTGCTCTGGCTAAGATGCCATTTGCTGGGTAAAGGCAATTCTTATAAAGCGCGTTCTTGTGTCTAATGGAGGCTGACAAATTGGGGCCCGGCTTCTGCTCCTGCTACTTTCCAGGTAGCAGTTTCCCTGCCCATGCTCTGGTCACAGGACCTCCTGGGTGGCCCTCCAGAGTGGTGAATGCCATCTTTGTTTGCAAGGGCTAAGAAGGAGAATAATATAATTCTACCTAAGAGAAAAGACGGTAAACTAATGCTGTAACTCCATTGCGGTGGGAAAAGGAACAATAAATGACGGCAAAATGAATGGCTTGCTACCTGCAGGGTATAAATTACCCAGCGGAAGAGATGTGTTGAGAGAGGAGAGTGGGGATTGGATCTCTGTCTTTCAGTTCTCAGCTATTGTCAGCCCCTGCACAAAGGCCGGCTTGACAAACCTTGGCTTCTTCTGTTTTAATTGAGCAGCCCGTTCTTTTGAGGTTGGTGTTGAGGGGAGCAGGGAACGGCCTCATGCTGATGTGGACAATCACCATCCCCCTCGTTCAGTCAGCTGAAAAATTAAAGAGAAAACGTGGTGCATCTGACTGTCTTCATTATGGATCTACACTGATGGTGACTCTGATTTTTTCAAATGTCAGAAACCATCCCTAAAGTAAGGAAATCAATGACATTCAAATGCCAACCCAATGGTCACCACAGTTTGAAAGGCTATGTGCCTGCTTGTGCTTGAGTGAGGCTAAGAATTTGTCAAATCGTCGAGATACGCTGCCCATCATTGATGGAGATGCCCGTGCAGATTTCAACCCTCCGTAAGAAAGTTTGATAAGCAAATAGGTTCTCATGCATGCGAAAACATCCCCCCTTCCGACAGCTTCGTCCATGTCTGTGTTGTCTGCTCTGTGCTGACACCGAGGTGATTGGTGAACATGGGTATGAGGAAGCCCGTGACCCAACCCTCTCGTGTGTGCTAAATGTGAGTATAAGCGTGCATCTCTGGTCAGACTGCAGGATGTAAGCCGGTCGAATAGAAACATTTATCGACCCTTCATTCTCCCTGAATAAAAGAGTAGCTTTTATAACAAACACAGACTGCCCCACAGAAGAGAGAACAGAGGTGTAAGGCGTATCCCCAGCCTGGCGACCTGCGGTCCTGACTGGGGAGGACGTACAGTCTGTTTTTGATCTTGGCAGCCACAGAAGACGTTGTCTTGGATTTGTGATGCCTGTGTTGGACATGGGAGCGGCACATTTTTGCCTCGTGTTTGCCGAGGGACCTCTGCAGCATCAGCAATACTACAGTGTTTTGGAAACATGGATTTCCCCCCCCCCTCAAGGCATGGAAGGAAGGAAATAAATCAGCAGACAGCTACAGCCTTGGGTTGAACCTTCCAGGCTCTCTTGAACTTGGTTCGTTTCTGTCAAATTCGTCTAGATTATTTGTTTAGTCTTCCTTGTAAATGTTGTAATATTGTATCTGTTTTTCTATTCATTCCCATGACTGCTGGCACGTTTTGGTCCTCATTAAAAGACTTAAAATGGAAGCTTTCTCCATTACTTTCTGGATTCTGATGCTTAAAATTTCTGATGGGGTCAGGAGTCATAAGGCCCATTGTGAAAACCAAGCAGCATCTCTCTGAAAGCTGCTCACACAAAGGCCTACAGATGGGTTAAGGAGGGCTGTAGTTTCCACAGGGTCCACGCTTAATAGTTTCTAGTTTGTCTATCATCAATGTCTTCCTCAAACTGGATATGAAGTAATAGTCCTAATAGATAATTTGGATGTCATTACTCCCTGCTTCAAACCACCCAGTTGACTTTAGAACACAAACTCAGTCTTCCTGTAGAATCCCAAACTACTGAAGCTTATTTCTGCCCCTGTAGCATCACCTACTGGATCCCCAAGCTTCCCAAGCCAGAATGCCCTACTCGCTGTCCCTCCAAGATTTTCAGTGCTTTGCTCTACAAGGGCCACTGTCCAGTCATCTCCCTGGCCTTCCTGCTGGGCCCTACTCACTTTCCAACTGAGTCTAAGCTGGTTCTCCATCATGTTCCTGGCTTCAACAGTCAGCTCTGAAAATGGTGTTTTGTGGGCCTTGTAGATCATGACAGTCTGGACACTTAAACACCCTCAGATTCTTTCTTGACCCTCCCCTTCTTACTAACAGGCAGCCTCCTGAGCTTGTATGTCTTCTGGACTTGGTCATTGTGAGGAGGAGGGAGAAAGAAAATTAGGAGGAAGAAGGAACCTAGGCTCTGATTTCTTCACTATCTCTTATCTCCAATAGTGACAATTTCATCTCCTCTGTGGCTCCAGGTCTTATTGGGTGGGACCATAGTCAATTTCCCCTAAGTAAACCTGGGCCACAAGCCTGTCCCCAGTATCCACCTCTCCATTCACAATCATCATAGTCATCATCATCATCACCATCACCACTATCAACGTCATCATCACCACCACCAACATCATTATCATCATCATTTTACTTGTTTGTTTATGTGTATGTTTTGTACACACATTCATGCCACAGTGCACATTGCTCTAAGGATAGTTTCAAAACTCACTTCTTTCCTTCTACCATGTTGGTTTCAGGGATAAAACTCAGGTTATCAGTTCTGGCAGTAAACACCTCTGCCTGCTGAACCACCTAACGAGCCCTCTTTCCATCCGTTCTCTCTCCTGAATCATCAAATGAGGGGCTGCTGCCATCACTGGGTCCTAGATACTTCATTTCCCATCTTTTGACTAAGTTTTCTTTGGCCTATAGATTCATTTTTCTGTGTGGAACTTCTGTTTAACTTGGCTTATCTTTTATATCCTGCATAAATCTTTCGTGATCCAGCTGACATTTGGCAGCTATTTGCTGACTTTATTGCCTGGTTTTAAACTGTCTTCCATGTGGTCATCTCTTCCTATAATAGATAAAAGCCTTATATCAGCCAAGAGTGCTCAGTGATGTTATCTGAGCTTCCTTGGTCAGTACCGAATTATCTCCAAACCCAGAAGCTCGAAACAAATAGCATTTACGAGTTCATGGGTCCAAAGGTTAGTGGGGTGAGTCTTTTGGTCCAACTGGGGCTCCCTTGGGATTCTATGGGGAGCAGCAGCTGGGAAGCTCTTGCCGTCTTGTTTTTATGGAGATAGTTAATGTGAGCTATTTCTACTGTATCATTCTTCTCCACGGGAGGCCAGGTCAGGCAACTCCCAAAGGAATCGTGTGGCAGCAGAAATACACTTAAATGGAGCAAGAACTGTCTCGAACTTCTGGGTGAGCATGTCTGATGAAATCCTATGGACAAAAGAGAGTCATGTGGTCAGAAAGTAAGACGGAAGGATGCAGGGGACAAGACAGCTTCTTCACTGATCATTGAGGTGATGTGAAGTTCGGGCAGGAGGTGAGGGAGGGTGACATTATATATTATTATAGTGTTTCATATTTGAAACCTTCAAAGGGGAAGTCTCATGCTCGCTGACAATCTTTAAAAGGGAAAATTAGAAAAAGAGTCTGTACCACCCAGGTTTTATAACGCAAAGCCAAACGGGTAAGAATTTCTCTAGAAACTCCAGCGTTGGCAAGGCCATACGAAAGGGCCCTTCAACCTAGAAGAGAGCCGAAAGAGCAGATCATTGGGGAAAGGTAGGAAGAGGGAGGCAGAGGAAGCAGAAGCTGGAGGAGGAAGGGGAGGACACAGAATAAGAACAAGACAGAGTGTATCCAAACAATCCCAGGTGGTTAAAGGAGACCCACTGCTCTGCAGAGGACCCAATCTGGCCCCTACCACCCATGTCAGGAACTGTACAACCACCTGTTACTCTAGCTCCAGGGGATCTGACGCCCTCTTCTGCTTCTCTCAGGGGAGAACAGGACCTTCCGGCTTCTTCTCTGTGTAAAGGGGCAATTGCCATCAAACAGATTGTCCTACGTTATACCTTCTGTGTCTGTGAACTGGAACCTCTGCAGTGAGTATAAGATATGACACTAAGAAGCCTCGCAGCCTTCTGCGGCTGTATAAGGGAAGGCAGTGTGACTGTCAAAATAACTTTTTTATGTTTTTTTTATTCATTTAACATACCAATCCCAGTTCCCCCTCTTTCCCCTCCTTTCCCTCTCCCCACCTTCTCCTAGCCCACTCCTACCTGCTCCTCAGAAAGGGTAGGGCCTCCCATGGGGAGTCAACCAGAAGCCTTAGCAAACCCTTGAAAAACAGAAGTGAAAGGGACAGACTGTTCACACACTTTGGTCCACCTCAGGTGAGAGCTGAGAGATTAAAGATGGATGGATGGATGGATGGATGGATGGATGGATGGATGGATGGATGGATGGACAAACGGATGGACAAAGAGGAGCGATTTTTGATTAGCCAGAAGTGGTAGCCCTACCTTCCATCCCAGCACTAGGGAGGGAGAAAGAAGTCACTCTCTGTATAATGGGGGCCAGCCGAGTTTACACAGCCAGTTCCAGACTACATAGCAAGAGACCACGTCTCAAACAAATAAACAAATAATTTTGATATAAATTTAACCCTTTCCATGCTTTGTAGTAAAATTACATGTTCTGTAATTGCTAGTTTCTTCTGTGTTGTCTTGTTTGCTCACAGTTAAGGCTCTCCCCTAAAATAGATCAAGTGAAGGGCTGTTTAGAACAGATCTGTGAGCCGAGTTAAAGCCGCTTTATTTCCCCTTCACCCTTCAATTTGCATTAATTGGGAGCAGCGGTGAAACGGTGCCAACCTCACCTCAGGTCAGATGACTAAACAAAAACGAACCGCACTGCTTCCCGCCCACGAATAAATGTATCCCAAGCTGGCATACAAGTCGGTTACAAAACAAGTACTCTGTTGGAACTACAAAATATCCACTCTAGTAACATGTCTGCACCCCGACTTTAAAAGGTGTAACAGACACACTTTCTAAGCTGCAGTTGTTGCTGGGAAGGATTCCCATTATGACTCCGGGTGGCCTCCTTTGAGTTCTGGGCAAATTCTCAATTCCCTCTTTTCTAAAAAGAAGAGTTAATGCCTTCTAAAAAGAAGAGTTAAGCCCAGGTGTGTTTAGGTTGGGAGGGTTTGGCTTCAGCTCCCTTCTCTAACTGGCGTTCTGCACAGCCAAGTCACCACAGAGCTTGTCTCATGCCTCGTGAGCCGACTCGAATAGGTCGCTTCTCAGGAACACAAGAGATGCTGTCTGTATTCCACAAATTCTAGGGGCCACCTCCATGGCACCAAAGTCTCAGATTCTTAAGAGTTTCGACTCTAAAACTAGAGCTTGTTCTCAGGCATTCGGAACGAGCCTATGTCATCAGACTCCCCGAGGGGAACTCCTTGCCAGGGGTCTGCCTCACTCTCTCTCTCTCTCTCTCTCTCTCTCTCTCTCTCTCTCTCTCTCTCTCTCNCTCTCTCTCTCTCTCTCTCTCTCTCTCTCTCTCTCTCTCTCTCTCTCTCTGCCTCTCCTTTCCGAATCCAGAAAAGAAATCTGTTAATACTGTCTGTCTCATGTCCCTGTGAGAACTAACGCATGTGACATTATTACTACAAGCCATAAAGTGTACTTAGCAAGAGTTTATGAATGAAGTTCTGACCTATGGCCCCAGCGCTCTGGAGGCTGGGGCAGAAGACAGAAGGTTCTAAGGATGCCTGGACCTTATAGTGAACAGGCTGGTCTTGGGTACAGCATGGTTGCTGTCTTGAAAAGAAGAAAGTAAAATTTAAAAAAAAAAAAAAACAACTTCTTTTTTTGAGGTTGGATATTTATTCAGTGGATTATGGAAGGGAAGGGGAGAGGGAGAGGAGCAGAGAGAGGAGCAGAGAGGAGGAGGGAGAGAAGGGAGAGGTGGAAGCCGCCTCTCTGAGAGGGAGACAGAAAAAGAGCTAAAAAAATTTTTTTAAAACTACTTAATGTGAATTATGTGAGGATTTATATTGTTTCCATGTAACCAAGTTCAAATCTATTCCTTACAGCCTAAATCAAAAATCAAAATTATTAAGTTAAATTATGTTCATATATATATATATATTGAAGTTTGATATGGTTCCTACAAAAGGCACTGTTTATTTTTAGATATTAATGTCAAGGATAAGGGCATGCAAGTACTTAAAAGCGCAATAAAACCAAACAACTCTAAACACACGCCTCATTGTTCTGTTGGCTTCCTCTTTGGAAATGCTGTTAGGATATAGCATGCTTCTTCATGCCTTGGTGCCTAGCCCAATACTGTCAGCTTTTCTCCTCACAGTGAGATAAAGTTGGAGGTTTTGGATTAGAACGCCTATGACAAGAACAGAAGAAAGGGATTTTGAAGGAGATAGGTGAGCACAGGTGAACACAATTCCAGACTCATCTTGAATGTGTTTTCCAAGTGAAAGACGTTAGCCATAATAAATTTTAATAAGTATGTGTCGCCTGCATATTCATGGCGTGTGTGCTCTGTGTAGAGGCATAGTGTGGGTGAGCCTTCATGAGGACAAGGTGAGACTTTGTCAAAAAGCCCCAAGTGGGGCCATAGAGAAAATTTGCACAGACCCACCATGCATTGCACACTGTTGAGTAACCAGGAATCCCTTTAGTGTGATAAACAGAGCTTTCCTGGTGCTGTAGGCATAGGGCAAAGGAAAAGTGACTGGGTGTCTATTTGGTGTGATGGGGAGAGCTCATATGCACACATGCTGTGGGAGTAGAGGAAGGGACGGAGGGCATGAAACGGTTGGGCATGGAGGGAGCAGCTGTAATTAGAGCACATTCACGCATGTAGACAATATAGCAAAGCTAGGAACTTTGTACAGTTAGTTTGGGAGTTTTTACAAAATATAGACAAAGACATACAAAGACAGAAAGCCACATGATACAGTGAATTTAAAATGCCCAGGTCATGGTCATGGCTCAGTGAATACACTTCTTTCTCTGCAAGAATGGGGAGCTGAACTCGGGTTCATGGAATTCCTGGGAAAAGTTAGGCAGGGTGTGCAGCCAGTTAGCCCTGCACTGCAGGACTTTTTATAGCACGAGATGAACAAGCGTAACCGTGCTGACCATGGTCTGCCTTTCTCGGAGTCCTTAGGGACAGAATGGTTTTACTTTGGGGCTTCCCACAAGGTCAGGGTGCCAGCCCATCCCCGGTCAAGCAATCTTGGAAAACAGAGTGAGACAGCTATGGTTGAGTCCACAGTAGGTAGGAGAGGGAGCAACCTTATCTGCAGAGCCAAGCTTCTTGATGAGCTGAAACAGTGCGTGACAGTTTAGTAATAGAATGTTTACGACACACACCAATACAAACAAGACCAACAAAGCCCAAGCCAAGTAATGGTGACAGCTCACTGTTGTAATCTCAGTACTCAGAATACTGAGGCAGGAGAATCACCATGAGTTTCGGTTCAGCCTGGTCTAGAGACCAAGTTCAAGGACAGCCTAAGCTACAAAAAATAAGACCTTGTCTCCAAAACAAAACACATACACACACACACAAAATCACCCATAAGCACACCGTTGTCATGGATACATAGATATTTTTATGAATACAGAAAAAGCAAAGACTGGCAATTTATACATCAACTTATGATCTAGGCTCAGGGAGGGTTATCACGAAAATTATACCAGTGCTCTTTTCATTATTTTGGTGAAACAGATATGAAAGGGGGGGGGAGTCGTCTTCGGTTCTGGGAGTCAGGAATGCAGATGTTTATGCTCCTGAACTATGGCTGTGACTTCTGTGTTCCCTGCAACAATCATAAAAATTATAAGGCCAGAGCTAACAGATTCGTAGACGGGGTGCTGCCCCTGCTGCCGCCTGCTCCCAGCTTGTGCCACCTAAAGAGTGTCCCTAAATAGGCCCCAGAAAGTGTCCCTATTAGGCTCCAGAGAATAAACCCTCTAGGCAACTCCATCTCACTGCTGGTGCCTGGAGCCACACCTCAGCAGCACTGGGGTGCTGGCTCATCCCCAGGAAGAGGAAATGGCCTCTCATTAGCATGAAATCTCCCATCCACCACCTGGAGGTTCCTGTTTGCTGCTTAGCCTTCTTCCCAGGCTGAGGGTGCAAAGCTCTTGTGTATTCTTGAAGCCCCATAGAAAAGTCAGTCTTTGGGAGGCAGGAAGGTTGTCGCCGGCCTCTGTGATCACAGCCTAGTGTCAGAGTCTCTTCCACGAAACTGTGTCCAGTTCAGAATGCGATTTCGTCCAAGTCAATTTGCATGTTTTCAAAATGGGAGCCGGCTCTGAAACCGGACCCCACGGAAAGGCAGAAATAAGAGCAGGTACTGATTAATCAAATGTTGGGGAACTTAAATTTGAAAAGCAATTTATATTTATCTTCTTGTGTTTCCTTTTTTGCAGATCTGTGGTTTCCATCTCCTCGGAGGACCTGCCTGGGACCAAGCCCCACACATGGCTTAGTGAATAAGGTCAGACGTCACCCTTCACTCTCTGTTTGTACAGGCGGTTATGTTCGCTGTTAGCTGACCCTTTTACCTTCAAACTTGCGGCGCCGCTACTTTTTAAAAATTTTATTTAACACAATTGAGGTTGGTATTGCAGAGAAATATAAAGTATTAGGTGTCTAAAAATATATCAAGGAAAAGAAACGGCATAAGTAAATTTGCTCAGGGGAAGAATGGTAGTCCCAGAATCCTGCCCGGAAAGGGCTGCGTCTCTTGCTTCACAAGAGAATTGTGCTTGAAGAATCCGATCCCATCACAAAGTATCTTTTCCTTGAGTGCAAAAAGAAAGAAAAGAAGCAAAAGAGTCCAAGAGTTAGATAAGCCTTTGCTTGTGCGAGCGGGGAGCAGGTGGATGCCTGAGGTTTCCTTGGTTTGCTGATAAGTCCCCTGGACCCCCTTCGTTTCTAAAGGAATGCGGTAATAACAATCCCCTGTTTGGGATGCTGGGCTGTAATTATGAAGCTGGTTTGTTGTTGTCATTAGAACAACAGTTTCCGTCTATCTCTGCGTCTAAGGCTATGTTAGCACTCTCCTTTCTGTGGTTATTCTTTTTTAACAGTTTAAAAGCTCACTATTAAAACGGTGGGGGGGGGGGGTGGACTTTCTGCTTTCTGGCCGTGTGGTAGTGTGCAGGTCTGGCCTGGTCTGGAGTCTTTGGAAGTGTTGGCGGGCAGCAGCCGGGTCTTTTGAATGCTGTCTTTGTGCTTCTCTTGCCTGTGGCCTCTGGCCTATTGTCTATGCACCTTGGTTGGGCTGGTGCTGTCTGATGGTAACCAGTACTAATGTTACAGTGTGCCCGGTGCCCGAGCCCTCCCTCGGGAGTCCCCAGTCTGGCTGTCTCTGGCTTCTAGCCCTCCCTCCAGGGCTGTCACCTCTCTCTTATCAGAAAACAATATTGGTAATTTATGGACTGCCACGGAAAAGGGATCCCTTAAGAACCCTGAGATCTGCGGTTCTTTATACAAAATGCAATGATTAGTATTTCCCGTGCTGCTAACGTGTATGTCTCTTTATTAATTAATTTACCCTGTTTTCCCAAAGGCAACTTTTCACTGAATCTCAGTTTGTACAACATGAAAAAGATGAGCTGTGCTGTTTGAGAAGGGTCGCTACGAGCCCCCACCCCAGCTTCTTCCTCATCCTTCCCCGAGTCAAATCGTCATCTTAAGTCCTCCACCCCAGTGCAGGACCCCAGGGACCTCAGAATACCCTCGCACATTCCCGCAGGGCAGTCCTTTGATTTCACACCCAGAAGCCATGGATGTTTCTCTATGTGCTTGAAGCGTGAAGCATTAGGGCCCAAAGGAGCAATCTATGAATCCGTTTTTATCTATTTCTAGAAAAGGCTTGGACAATCTATAGCAATAGGAATTAGTGCAACCATTATGACCTCAGGGAGAAAGGGGAATTGGTCAGGGGCCAGAAGCATAAGGGAATTGTCTGGAATGACGGGGTGCTATAGAACTTTCTAGAAGTGTGCCCCGTGTGGTCTGTGTCAAAATTACCTGTGCACTCTAGACGACAAACCGTCATTCCATAAACAAAGAAGATAAAGAGGAAAGGAGCACGAAAAATAAGCCAGGCCTTTAGTGAGTGAGAAAACTGTCGCCAGATGCTAGCATCTGGACATCTTCTTGAAGTTCTGTGGGCTACCCTGTGACCCTGGTCCTCAGCAGTTTCTGAGGTTTGCCGAGACCTGCTGTCCATGTCGTGCCTTCTTTGCCTGATAACCACTCACCTAAAATAATAGAAACAGCTCCATAATTTTTAATATTCTCCAACTGTTTGGGTGCTTCTCAGTGACTGTAAAATCCAAGACTCAGCCATCTCAGCAGAGACAGGGGTTGGAAAGTGGCCTCTGTGTTATCTATAAAACAGCAGCTCCTGGATTCTGCCACCGGCTTGTGGCTATCTTAGCACCCTACTGTGACATTTGACCTTCTCTCAAGCCCCTCCCTCAGCCTGAAACACTTCAGACAACTCTCTTTAAATCTCTCCATGCCTGTGTTTAGAGGTCGGCAGTAAAATGGAAGGTGGGATCCTTGGGCTGAAATGCAGCTAAGGACTTAGACCAAAGGAGATGAGGCTCAAGGCTCATCTTGGCAAAACTGATAAAAAGCAGGCCAAAGTGTATGACAAGGACGTAAAGGGACCTATGAAAGGGTCTCAGGGGGCAGAGCCGGAAGGACGTGAAGGCGCTCAAATGTCCCACACAGCCTTTGAGACCATAGGACTTTTCTTCAAACAGGACAAATAGTCCGGGACTTGAGAGATTTCCCAATAAAGGGCCAAAGCAAAGTCTACCCCAACACATCCTCAGTACACAGATTTAGTTCACCAATGGAGCCATGGTAAAACTGAATCATCTGTGAAACATTTTTTTAAAATAACCAGAACATTTTTTAACCCACACATGCCGTACTTTGCCTGCACATGACGCAAATTTCCTAATCAAACCAAATTTAATTTAGCAGTTTTCTTCCAACCAGCTTAACGGGCCTGAGAGCAGAAATGAAATTATGTAACGAAAGAATTGGAGCAGCATTTGCTTCCTTGTGACTCCGCTTGTTTCAAGTCATTAAGAGTCAACCAAATGGAAAATACCAAGGCAGAAGGTGCCTAACTTCTCTACTCCAGGACAGGGAAACTTACCTTCCTAGAACCAGGGTTTTGGCAGTGCCCCACCCCCAAACTACACCCCTACCCCCTACCACTACAACAAGTTCTTGAGTTACTTGTGAGAATGAGAGTAAGGGTAAAAATGTCGATTATTGAAATCTAGTCTATGGATATCTTGCCCTTTGATTTCATTTTTACCATTTAAACGATGTGCCTAATATAACCAAACTTAGCCACCTATTATAACCAAACTCAGCCATGTGTGATGTCTTCTACCTGTAGTCCTAGTACCTGGGAGGATGAAGCAGAAGAATTCTCCATGAATTCAAGGCCAGCCTGGGCTACATAGTGAATGACGGGCCAGCCTGGACTGC
The DNA here is from genome assembly GCF_014885135.2 of Alexandromys fortis. Classification (NCBI taxonomy): domain Eukaryota; kingdom Metazoa; phylum Chordata; class Mammalia; order Rodentia; family Cricetidae; genus Alexandromys; species Alexandromys fortis. The sequence continues at coordinate 1,343,876 of NW_026067919.1, forward strand.
ATAGTGAGTTACAGGCCATCCTAGACTGCAGTCTCAATATGTGTGTGTGTGTGTGTGTGTGTGTGTGTATGAGTATGTGTAACTATTATATATTATATAAATATTTAATAGTAACAATATATTTTTACAGACACACATACATGTGGGGTGGAGATTAGGAAGATGGCACAGTAAAATAGTAAAATGTTTTTTACACAAGCATGAAGACCTGAGTTTGGCCCCCAGAATGTTCATAAAATGCCAGATAGATTGGTTTGCACTTTTATCTCATTGCTGGGGAAAGAGAGAGACACTTGGAAGTCTTTAGGGCTCTAGTTTGCCAGTCTTGATCTCAGGAAGAGATCCTGTCTCAAACCTGAAAAATGATACAGGAGGTTGACCTTTGGCCTCCACACACATGAACATGAATGCACACCAACCCTCCCATATATGTATATGTGTGTATATATGTGTGTTATATACATATATGTATATATATATATATATATATATATATATATAAAATCAAAATTACAGAAGTTGTGTGTAAAATATTAGTTGCCAAGCCCTGGGGGAAGCCAGTAATAGGAAAATGCTACCAATGGATAGGAAGTGCATGAAATTACATCAATGGATAAGTAAACCACAAGTATCTGTGATACAACATTGTATACTATTCCTTTGCAGTTCCCAATACTACACTGTACCCATAGCAAAAGAGGAGATTTCACAGTAAGTGTTCAGAGCACATTCAGTTAAATTAAAAAGTAATGTAGGATGAACCCAAAAAAATTAAAGAAGACAAAGAGGACCACTGTTCTGTAGAACAGTCTAGAATGTAAGCAGAGTAGCTTGTAGGCTCATGCTTGTGAAGTCTCCTCTTGGCTTTGCTTCCTACCAGCTCTGTCCCTTTGAGGACAACTGTCCCAAGAACTGTTCTGAGCTTGCTCTTTCTTTCCATTCTTCCTTGAACCTTGCTGATCTAACTTGCCACCTATACCCAGACACCCACTTTGTAGGCGGAGGAGCCACTTGTTTGTGCCCAGCCACCCAGCTAGCTTAGCCCCAAAATAATCACACAGAAACTGTATTCATTAAACCACTGCTTGGCCCATTAGCTCTAACTTCTTATTGGCCAACTCTTACATCTTAATTTAACCCATCTCCATTAATCTGTGTAGCACCACAAGGTTGTGGCCTACCAGCAAAGTTTCATCACATCTCCTGTGGTGGATCCATGGCTTTTCTCTGACTCCGCCCTTCTTTCTCCCAGCATTCAGTTCCTTCTCCCTGTCTACCTAAGTTCTGCCCTATCAACAGGCCAAGGCAGTTTCTTTATTCATTAACCAAGAAAAGCAACACATAGACAGAAGGACCTCCCACACCACCACTTGGTCTGCTCTTGAGATTATATATATATATCTGCAACAACCTAAACATATTCAAACAATACACTCCTGGAGGGCTTTTAGCAAGTGCGGCGTCCTGTTGAGAGTTTCCTCCTTCCAGTCTCCTCCACCTCTTTTCCCCAGTGTTGCTACTGAACTGAAAACAGTCCAATAGGACAGCCACCACTTCATGCTCATGATGCGTCCAGTGCCTCTTTCTAGGCCAGGAGATGCAAGGTGGCAGGGAGCCATGGCTGAAGCCTTCATTGGCCCAGTAACAGAACTGGCCTTAACTAGACCTGCCGAGCTGAAACTAATCAATGTATCCTATCTGCTAATGGCTTTGTAAACAGCTAAAATTGCAAAGAGAATTTAGAGATTGCCATAAGAGGAAAGCATAAACAAACAAACTATAGCTTGAACACGGTTTCTTTTTGCAGCAGGAGACAAGGTTCTCTGATTATCAAACTTGACTCTTTGTACAGCAATTATTAGCAGTTGGCTGCCTCCTCCTGGCTTCTTGGTTCAAGATACCTGCTGGAGTGCCAGTCCTCTTACGGAATCCTAGACAACAGAAAAGGTGAATTGCAGGGGTAAAAAGCACCATGTGTTTGTTGTGGTTGTTATTTTCCATTTCATGATCTTACCAGAATTCCAACCCTACATCCACTGAACCCTAGCTGCAAAGGAGCTGGCAAGCACAGCTAGGCACCTTGCCATCCTGAAGGAATGTGGAAGCCGGGCCTGAAGTAACAGCCAGACCCACAAGCCTGGTCCCAATTAGGCAGCTGGTGGAGGCTCTTCCATGAGAGCAGGTGCATCAGCTAGCTATGTGCAGTTTAAACCTTTGTGGAGAACGGTACTCATCTACCTGCATACGTGATGGGGCTTTCCATAAGCACGTGCATGTAGAGCCAGGGACACCCGTCCAGACACCAGCTAAGCTTTGAAGAAAGTGATGCAGACAAACGACAATTTCCTGGTCACTTTCTAAACAGAAAATCAGCAAGACTCCCATGATACAATCTATCAGCAGCACACACATAATGCATGGCTGAAGACAAACACACATACTACAAAAGCATGGCTACACACACACACACACACGACAAAAGCAGCTGCATAGCTAATGACACACACATACTACAAAAGCATGGCTAGATGCACACACACACACACACCAAAAGCAGCTGCATGGTAAAGACACACATATGCTACAAAGGCAACTGCATAACTAATCACACACACACCAAAAACAGCTGCATGACTAAAGACACACATACATGCTACAAAAGCATGACTAGATACACACACACACACAAAAAGCAGCTGCATAGCTAATCACACACATATACACACAAACACACACACACACACACACACACACACACACACCAAAAGCAGCAGCACAAACTTTCACAGAGCTTTGCCAGCTTCAAAGATTACCAAACACTAGTATCCACAAGAAGAGCCTGGAAAAAAGAAAAGCAGGCAAAAGTCCAGGCTTCTCAAGGGAATAGGAAGCTAGTCAAGGAATAGTCATACGACAGGAAAGATAGTCAAGGAATCATCCTAAGAAACTAAAGGAGATGGTAATGTCAGGATTGGGGATCAGTCGCTGTCTGTCTGTCCTTCTCCTCCCTGCCTCCTCCTCTTCCACACCTTTTCTCTTTCCCTTCCTTCCCTCATCCCTTCTTTCCTTCTCTCCTTCCCTTTCCTCCCTGCTCCCATCTCCCCTCTTTCCATTTTGAGAGCAATAGCTACATGCCTTTGGCAGCTGTATTCTCATAAGCGGTTCATTTTATAGGCTTCCAAATGACAAAGAATTTATCCCAAACCATCATCACATCTTTTCTGTTAAGCCAGGGGGAGGCAGGTGATGTCTTGCCATCACAGTTGACAGAATCAAGGTCTGCCTGTGGTGCTGACAGGATGGAGTCAGGGCCCTCATCATGACTGTTTGGGATTCCTCCTGCCTATAGTCCATGACACTTCCCGGCATGCACACTTCCCTTGGGTACAGGATCTACAGGGCTGTGCAAAACTGACCCGAGCTTGTCTGTGCAAATCTGTTGTTGTTTGCGTTCAATGTGCTGGGCCCCTTTGCTTCATTTTATGTTATATATACATCAGCTACAATTGTTTTAACTTGGGTCTGTGCTCATAACCCCTTACACTTGCATTTTGAAAGGTGAGCATTGCCCTGGCTGCTCACCTCCTGTTGGCAAGGAGCAAGCGGATTGCATCCACTGCCTGCCACTCCAGGTGTCTTTATGTAGCTTGCTGAGGCAGGTGCTGTGATTTCTGCTGTAATAGCCTAGATCACGTCTCTAATTAAAGCTAAATGCCTTGGTGCTTATATAGTAAAAGTCTGAAGACACACATGGGGAAAACACCAACTGTAGCCTGGTGGTTAGCATGCCGAGAAGGGGAGGGAGGGAAGCCAGGGCATTAGTGGTTTGCTACACATCACTCCTTATTGAGAGACGAAGCACACGCCAGTGGTGGGCGGGTCTGTGTGTGTGACGAAGTCTTGCCTTCTTTTCAAGCCGTCTTACAGGGCAGTATCATGTGAGTCATTGAAATGAAGTTGTCCCTTTTCGTTTGAGCAGTTAGTGTTTCTGGAAGTGTAGCACCTGTTAGAGTTGTCCAGGAGGCTTCTCGACACGGTGTCCTGGGTTCCTCCTGTGGTTTGAGACTGTGCAGGTGGTGAGACCAGCTAAGCACCCACATCCTAACAACCTTCCCTTGGGATGTAGATATTGCTGACCCAAAGACCGCACCTTGGGGACACTGACCCGAGAGAATTGTTCAGGCTGGTTGCTCGCTGTCATTCATTAGACCACTGTTTGCTTGGTAAATGGATATTTGGCTCTGCATTGGACCCAGCCCAAGTGTCCACTGTGGAAGAGTAAAGAAGCTCTCTCTGACAGAAAGGAGTCAGAACCACGCAGTGCAGCTGAACTGGCTGTGTCACCGGTGCCCACTGGAGCCCTGCAACTGGTAGCCAAAGAAACAGATCACGGTTTGCACAGCCAACTTTGCTGCTTCGGTTAAAAAAAAAAAATATATGCACAACGCGCCCAGAGATGGGCAGGGCCCTCAGACACAGACTGGAACCAAGGCAGAAGATAGGGCGAGGCTTGAAGGATGGCAGGACTCACAGAGTCTGGGAGAAGGTGAAGAGGTGTTACCTAGGGAGTGGGGAGGCAAGTGGCGGGCAGACAACGGAAATGTCACACCCAGAAGACACAGAAGTATAAAGAGGGATTTATAATGCAATTGTTACAGACAAGGTGAAAGTGTTAGGATGGTAGGGTGAGAGCTGACCAGCACTGAGATTGTGAATATCTGTGTAAGATTCTCACACTGGACCTGATGGTACTGAGACTGAATATCTGTGTAAGATTCTCACACTGGACCTGATGGTACTGAGACTGAATATCTGTGTAAGATTCTCACACTGGACCTGATGGTACTGAGACTGAATATCTGTGTGAGATTCTCACACTGGACCTGATGGTATTGGGCATGAGGAATCTGTATCAGTTCCTTCATAGGTTTGTCCTGAGCACCTAGAAGCATGCTGTTTGGTGTTTCTCCCTTTGTTTTGATAGTTAGATATTCCCTCATTTGGAGAGGCATTAAATAGTTAGCCCCCACCTTGTTTTTCATAAATGTTTCCTTAAAATACTCTCTTTAAACACTGCCCTTAAAATGCTTTATTTTCTGGAAATCGTATATCACACACACACACACAAGAGCATCTGGTTAGGACTTCTCTAGACTGCTTGATTTTTCTCTTGTGAGTGTTGAGAGTTTCTACCTTTAGTATTCTCCAGCAGTGTGATAGCAAGACTTTGGCTGAACTTGAGGCAAAATCTAAATTTGTTCCTTAGCCTTGGGAGAAATGAGCGGTATCCTGAAGCCTTTACCTCGATGGAACAGAAAATAGCTTATCAAAAACATGTTCAAGCTGGGCAGTGGTGATGCACGCCTTTAATTCCAGCCCTTGGGAGGCGGGAGGCAGAAGCAGGCAGATCTCTATGAGTTCAAAGCCAGCCTGGTCCACAAGAGCTAGTTCCACGACAGACTCCAAAGGTACACAGAGAAACCCTGTCTCGAGAAAACAACAAAAAGAAAATATTCATCTCTTTCATGAAATACCTAGTTCCCTAGTTTATGTTATGTTAAATACGGGCTTTAAGTGTAGTCAACAATGTTATGTGGACCACTTCTGTAACATGTCCAGTGGTGACTATCTACGCACACCACAGTAGTGAGTCTGGTTTTTCTAGAGATGTAAAGAGTCCGTCCCAAAGCCAGCAATTTCTGCATTGCGAAACAACTTCCTGCTGCCAGCGGAAAGAGGAGCTAGCCATCAGCTCCCTCTGGGGAAAACCTGCTGTCAAGTAAATAAGCTTCTCTCTATGCAAAGTCCTATGCCCCACCAGTAGGAAGCACCACCAGTGATACTTCTCTGAAGTGTATCATCCGATTTATATGTGCGCCACAATACATACGCCCTAAACAGATAAACAGCAACTCTACTTAGCTCTTGCTGGTTATGTTTTTAGCAAATCCAAAGGAAAGACAAAGAGCTGACGGTAGCTTCGGACGCCTGAAAGCCTTTGATAAAAAGGATGGCGTTGTCTCGAGTGGGGTTGCTTCCTGCACAGGTGGAGAGAGAAAGGGCGGCAAGTGTGATCAGTGGGGATCCCTAACAGCCACAGCTTCAGGTTTTCTCTGTTGCTATTATTGTGTGCGACACGTGGTTCCGTTCCCACCTGATGCCGTCTTGTGGCTTATTAATACACGTCTCAAATTTTGTCACCTCTACTTTAGACTTCGACACAGTATGACAACCTCAAAGTCACAATTACCCAGAGCAGGGTAACCAGCAAGGATGGCAAGATGCAGATAGTCCAAAAACCAAAAAGTTAGACAGTCCTCCGGTCTTTTAAAACTCCTAGCCGTTAGCTCTGGCAGGTGCCCTGTCAGCAGTGGCCAGGCTGGGGTCTGGGTGGCAGCTTCTCGCCAGATGCTGTAGGCATTTCTAGTACAGTTTGATTCTGTTGTGAGTACAGCCAGATGCTCCCCCTCTTCCCTCGTCTTCTCGCTTCTCATCGCCCGCTGGCGGCACCTGCCGTGGGGTTAGGTGTACAGTATGCACACAGCATTCGCCACCCCAAGATGTGAAAGTGTCATTTTGCCCGCTTGGAACATACAAAGTCCGGTGCTGACTACATGAGACGGCACATTTACAAGGAGTTGAGCTCACCTCAAACGCGCCGCGGCAGTTGGACCAACTTGCAGTCGCAAAATAATTGGGGAATGGAATGACCTCTAAGCCTTTTGCTTTTACCATGGGTATGGTTGTTTCTACTTATCAGCTGTGGATTGAAAGCAACACATCCCACTTTAAGCAAACCTTACACCACAGCATGAGTAGTGACAGAGAAACTAAATTGAACAGAAAACATTTATTTAGCAAGGTCTGTCCTTTCAAAGCTCGCTGCTTTGTGAAGGAAGTCACAGAATCAACTTAAGATGCCTCTTCCACCCAGCGCTGCAGACGCCCAGCTGAGGGAGAGCAGGGCGTCATCTGTTCAGACGCTGGGAAGAAAGCAGCTGCGTGCGCGTTTGAGAGAAGAGGAGATGGTAAACCATGATGACGAAGTGGTAGATTAGTTGGGTAATGACTCGCAGACTTCATTTCTAAACCCTCCTGTTTGGATCCATTTCCGAGACTTCTGGAGTGTCCGGACAACCGTCCCTGGAGGAACCTGCTTTTCTGCACACAGCGACAATTAGTGTTTCTGAACACTAGAGCTCAGGACTCTAAGGTGCTCTCCTTTGCTACTCCGAGTGTGCCTAGTGGCCTAGGGAACTTGACAGGCTGCAGACTGTCCCAGCCCTTGCTATCTGGGAACTTAGAAAGGACACTCCAAGACAATCCTGGGGACTGTATGCACTGTCAGGTTAGGGCTGCCTGAGCCAGCACTCCTTGCCTCTGCCCCATCCAGCTGGCCCTGTTGCTACTGCACAATCTTCAAAGATGAGCCTACCATGTGTGCGGCCCCCGTCCAGCTTGGAGTGCGGAGGGGCTGCCATTTTAAGGGATACAGATGCCAGTCCTCAGTGGAGAGAGAGAAACATCTGGAACATGTGATTGGGAGCTGAAGCTGGCTGAGCCACAGAGGGAGCTGTCATGGTGACACTGTCTGTGGGCCACCGAAGACTGTTTTGATGATGTCATTTTATGGGAACCTGGACGCTGGTGAGACTGCTTTTAAAGCCACAGGGAGAGTGAACGTGGAGCGTGGCGGGAACCAGAAACAAGAATGTGGCACTCGGGGTATTTCTCCCAGGCCACTGTGCCAGGGCCAGCCTGGAACTCACTGCTTACTGCACTCGGGGTTTCTGTTACAGACGGCAGGAGACCAGTGAGAGATGGTGCTAACGGCTTTGATCTGCTCTCAGGAAGATTAGACACAGGGCTGTGTAATAAAACGAGCTTGGGGCCTAAGCTCACTTGCTGTTCTGCCGCAGGAGAAAACAACTCCTCTGACAAGAATGACTTTGCTGGAATGTTCTGAGTCAGAACTCTGATAATAATGATGGAAGAGAAAATATGTCTGCAGTCATATTCCTGGGTTCCCAGGTGATTGTCCCCTACAGTCATCAGCTCTAAGCTTAACATAAAGAGCTGAAGGAAGGTTGCCATGGCCCAGGGCTAGAGAGCTCAAGTCCAAAGCTGGTGGCCAGAGATGCAGGAGGAACCCAGACTTCACCCACTTAGCTACCCTAGGAGCCTCGTAAAACAGGCCTGGAAGCAGAACCTGGCCCAAGCAGGTAGAGCGAAGGAACACTTTCTTGTTTGGTAGATGGAGAGTCAGAAAAGACAAAGCTGTTAACTCCGCCAGTTTCCTCAGGAGCTTTAGGAACACTACAGGTTGGTTTCTGCTTGATTTTAGTTTTGTTTCTTTTCTTTTCTTTCCTTTTTTTTTTGGGGGGGGGTTTCTCAAGACAGAGTTTCTCTGTAGCTTTGGAGCCTGTCCTGGAACTAGCTCTTGTAGACCAGGCTGGCCTTGAACTCACAGAGATCCACCTGCCTCTGCCTCCCTAGTGCTGGGGTTAAAGGTGTGTGCCACCACCACCTGGCCCACTCTCCTAAGTGATTAAGGACATACGGTGAGATGAGTTCCTACACCACTGTGTCTCGCCAAATCAGTTTAGGGCAGCAAGTAGTTTCTAAAGACAGTGGGAATTTAGATTTTTAAATACAATTACACTTGTTTAAAACAATGCTGTCACTATTTTATTTGACACCGATATTTACAGTTGATACTCGCTGCTACAATCACCTATTAGAATGCTGATTCTGAATTCTAATCTGGTACAGATTGGAATACACAGAATTTGTTTCATCAAAGCCTCCATGGCAGCTCCCACCATGGCAATGGTTCCAGGCATGACGTTAGTGTCACAGCGAAGGGAGGCCTGGGACGCTAGTGGCCTCCAGGACATTCTGTGTAATGTACTAGACCCAAGGATTTGTTTCTCCCATTGAGAAACACTGAGGAAGGAGGGGGATTCTCCAAGTCTTTGTGTGGTATAGGCAAATGGAGCCTGGTTCATAGCCATAGCCCTGTCTGGAAGGGAGAGTGTGCATTTCTCTGGGTCTCTTTCCTGTGGGGTGGACAGGTGCGGCAGACATAGTCAGGCTTCAAGGGTTTGAGGTTTCTGATCTTCTGTGGCCTTTCCCCTGTTTCTGGAATGCTTTCAGAAACGTTTTACTGTCCCTCTTTCTGGTGTGCTTGTCTTCAGGAAGATCTAACTATGTTTTGTGGCAGGTTCAAGGACTGTCACCTAAGTAGATGACTTCATTCAAAGCGTGTGCCGGAGAGAGGGATCGACAACAGAGAACTCAGCCGAAGTCTTCATCTATACGGGAAGGGGGGTCGGGACGCAGATATGACTGCCTGGCTGGAGGCCTCCTTGCCCTTGGCTATTTGAACACATCAGTTTATTATAAATAAAAAACAACCGTGCCGGGGTGTCTGTGGCATTCAGCAGTGGCCACTTTTCTTGTGTCAGATGGTGTATATGCAATCTGTTATCTCAGAGTTATGTGACACCTAGATTCTAGGTGAGCTTTGTGTTTTGTAGTGCTATGACTGGTCTGTCCTCCAACCCTAACCCTATCCCTCTTCTTACTTTGTACTTTGAGACAGGATCCCACTTAAATTAATTTTCAACAGTATTGACTGAGTTTCCCTCATTTATGCTGATCTTGAACTTTGATATTGGATAAAACATACTCTTTCATACTTGATGTTTAAAGTTCAATACCGCATGATTGGAATCTGAGTATTTCATCCTTTTTATTGATGAGGAGTCTTGGTTACATGAATATACAACAGGTCGCGATCTTGCTGAATAGAAAATTGCATTGCTCACAGCTTGGAACTCTGAGGAGTCCTGCATGGCACTTGACTAGTATACCTAGAAGTAGGTTTGCTTTGTCCTAGGTAGGTACATGTTTCACTGTATTCCAAATGTTTTTGTTGATTAACCTTGTTCTTTGGTAATTTCACGCACGTACATTGCCCATTCTGATTACCCTAACCCCATCACCCTTTATCCATTGCCCATCTCTGTCAGCCCTCCTCTTCTCTTTGGGACTTTTTGTTGTCTTCTGTGACCTACTGATTTTAACTAAGGCCATCTGTGGCCACAGCCTTGGAACTATCCACTGAGATGGTGGGCTCGCCATTGTCCATATAACTCAGAAACAACAACTGTTCTTCTCCTAGAATCTACCAGTAGCCCGTAGTTCATGATGGGAGGTTGGGGGGGAGGGGTGGGTAGGACCACATGAGATCCTTCCTAGTTGATGATTGACATCTTACAGGTTTCACCTTCTGCAGGCTCAGTTCGGCAACCTCTGCTGCTGTGAGGTCACGTTTTTAATGGCTGTATCCTGCTCTGGAAGATAGCGTTTTTGCATCCTCTTTTCTTCCCTTTCTTCTGACTCTTTAATTCTGTCTACTTCTGCAGAGTTCTCTGAGCCTTAGGGGGGGGGTGGTACAAATGTTCTATTTAGGGCAAGGTAGTCAACTGTCATTTATTTTCAGCATCATGAAAGCAGCCATGAGTTTCTACATTTGCTGCCATTCATTGCCTCTGATTGGGGCCAAGTATAGCATTTGTCTCTGGGCACAAATATAAATATTTAGAAGGCAATTTGATGCTCTGTCAATGAGCTAAACAATGGTAGTAGGTTCCTATACTCCTAGGCTCTATGCTCACCCCAGAAATGGTTCTTTGGCAATGCTTACAGTATCAGAGATGTGTTCTCTCCTATAGAGCAGCTCTTAAAGGCAATCCAGCATAGGTGTTCACCGCCATACCTCCCATGCTCCTATTGCGCCCGTGCACACATCCTACCTGGCAGACCGGCATCGCAGTTCGTAGTTTACATAGCTGGGTCGCTAATGCCTTTTGCTCCCCATAGGCTGCACAACACCTTCCAGCATCATGGAAGGCAGCCAGCAGGGCGGAACTTTTGGCTCCGTTCCAGACTGATCTCTCTATATCCTGCAGCCAATGCGGGTGGTGTCTTCAGTAACCGAGTCTTACCAGCTGGTTCTTGTGGGCAACCAAGAGGAATGGCAAGGACCTGTATTGTTTTGAGGGCTTATGGGGCCTCTCTGGGCAACCCTGGAGAAGCCTCACACCTGGTGCTGTTTAACAAACAGTGACTTCCGGGAGTAGCATCAAGTCATGCAGGAGATCTCCCTTCTAACTCGGTTTTTGTTGCCATATATGATTCAGCTAACTTAAAGAGTAGTATGTTTCCATATGTGCTTTCTGCACATCCTTCAGCCCTCTTTCCCTACCTCCCCATCCTGCCTAACCCTGTTTGAAGCTTCTCACCCTCAGTATTTTTCTTCTCTACTTTCTATCACCTGTGTTCTCCTAGCTCCCCTCCCTTGCGGCACCTCCTCTCACCACTGATCCTTTTCCAGCTTCTTGTCCTCCATAGGAGCTCCCAAGCTAAAAACGCAAACGCTAAACTCTCAAAGCTAGGATCCATATAGGAGAAAGAACATTTGGCGTGTTGGATCTCAGTTCCCCTGCTCAGTGTAATTTTTCCCAGTTCTCTCGGCTGATCTGAAAGTTTCGATTTTTCATTGTTTTTCACTGTGTGGTGCTCCACGTTTTTTATTATTGCTCATGTTTGATGGGCATCCAGGCCGATTCCATTCCCTAGCTGCTGCGAATCAGGTGACATTGACCGTGAATGAGAAAGTGTCTCCATAGTAGGGTATGTGGGCGTTGGGTATGTGTCCAGGAGGCAAATACGTAGCTGGATCATATGACATCTATTTTATAATGCTGGAGGAACCTCTGCACTGATTTCCATATGGGCCACCCCAGTCTCCATTCCCACCAACGATGAATGAAGACCCTCCTCCCCCACAGCCTCTCCTGTGCTGGCCAGCATCTGACTTTCTGATAATATCCACTCTAACTAGGGTGATACGGGATCTCAGGGTAGTTTTAATTTACATTTTTACTATGGCTAATGATCTCAGATTATTTTTAAAGTATTTACTAGTCATCGACAGCTCCAAAGCTCATTCTTTAAAAAAAAAAAAATGGGTTGTTTATTTTCTCGACATTTTGTTTTTTGAGTTCTTCGTGTGTTCTAGATATTAATCTTCTGTCGGATGTATAACTGATAGATACTTTTTCTTGCATCCTGTAAGCTGCCTCCTCACCTCCTCGACAGTTTCCTTTCTAAACAGAGTAGTTTTTTCAAAGTTGCACTCCCAGCAGTAGTATGTAAGACTTCCGTGTTGCTCTCTTTCGTCTCCAGCACCCGGGTAGAGCCGTTCTTCTTAGTGTGTCCCTAATGTGTGGACAGAAGCAGCACTTTCTCGGCATTTTCACCTAAAATAGCTAAGCATCCCTACAGTTCACAAAGTAGCTTTTAAATTCTTAGCTTCTTATATTACTACACTTGCAGTGAGCCTTTCGGGGCATCCTAGGTCTCCTCCCTGAGGCACAGCTATCTAGTGCTAATCATTTTAGCTCTATCGAAGGTGGACTTGCCTCATCCTAGTCCTCTCCAGGGTATGGTCCTGATAACATGTGTAGGGAAGCAAGAGAATTTCTCCCACTAGGGGCCTCAGCCAGGGTCTGTACAGACACAGGAATCTGTGTCCGCTGAACTCTGAGTGAGCACCCTCTGAGTCCTAGAGAGTGTGCAGCGCGCTGAAACCTTGAGGAACTCAAGAGTTTAGCTCTGTGAGAGAAGCCGGAAGCTGCCCCAGCCATGTCACCAGGACAGCAAGTGCTTAGAGAGATACATTTCATTGGAAGCCTTTGAGGCCAGTTGCAAAAGCCCCTGTAGTAAGCAGAAAAGATCTTTTTTCATATTTAGTTTTTTTAATTGTTTGATAATCTTATGGATGGAGATAAAGTACTTTGATTAAATCTATTATCCATTCCCTTCCCTTCAATTCCATCTCAAGCCCCACTACCACTTTTCCTTCCCAGGTTTTTGCGACTTTTTTTAAACCCACTAAGTACATTTAGTTCTACCTGTATCACATGGGTATAGAACAATCTAGTAGATGCCAACCCTGAAGATACTTGGCTCTTCATCCCTCAGAAACCATCAATTGCCAATAGCTTCTCACTACCTGGGGGTGGAACTTCATCAGCCCCTCCTTATCCATGGTGAGATTTTTTTTCTGACTTGATCTTGAGCACACGGATACAACTATATCAGTTCATGTGTACTGAACAGCATGGTGATGTCCGGCAAACACCGTGTGGCTGCAGACATCCACTGTCACCTCTGGATCTTTTAGCACCATCTTCTGCAATACCCCCTGAGCCGTGGAGACAGAGGTGTGACAGGCATGTCCTGTTTAGAGCTGAGCACTCCACAGTCTCCTCTTCTCTGCGCGTTAGCCAGCTATGGGTTTCTGTATTCCTTGCCACTCTACTGCAAATAGAAGCTTTTCCAATGAGGACTAAGAGATGCGCTGATCTCTGGGTATGAAGATTAGAACGTACGGGGCAATTTATTGCTATGCCAGTTTACCAGAATAATAGGATTAGGTTCCTCTCTCTAGCCAGTCATGGGGGATTGGCCCAGCTTGGTGTCAGGCCTGAGTTCTGTCTTGTGGCTCAGATTTTAAATACAAACAGAGAAACATGGTTGGTTATTACCATAACATTTGTACAAGTGTTGCGTTAGTGGGCACGTCTTGCCAGGTCTGTTATCTTTGTAGCTTGCAGAGTTCATAGTTGGCTAAGACTGTTGATTGCTTTATTAAAATCGACAGTTGACCAATGGGAATTCATAAAATTAAACGGATTTGTTTTTACAGCAAAGGATACCATTATTCAGGTGACAAAGGAGCCTCCACAATGGAGTAGGGGGAACCTTTACCAGTGACGCATCTGTCAGAGGGTTAATGACTAGAATATGCAAAGAACTCAAAAAAAAATAAACAAGGAAAACAACGCAATTTAAAAGTAGAGTGTGCAACTAAACATAGATTTTCTTGAAAGAAAAAATACAAAAGGAAATATTTTTTAAATGCTCGACATTCTTAGCTGTCAAGGAAATGCAAATTATAACTCCTTTGAAATTTTATCTTAACCCAGTCAGAATAGATAAGATCAAGAAAGGAAATTACAAAAAAAAAAAAAAAGAAAAGAAAAAAAAGGAAGAAAGAAAAGGGAAACAGAAATGTTACTGAGTTTGTGGGTAAGGGAACCTCTTGTTCACTATAGATGGGAAAACAGTGCAACCATTAGGGAGATCAGTGTGTGGGTTCCTCAAAGAACTAGAAACATCTACCTTGTGATCAAGCAGAAGGACCTTTCTAGAGAAGTTCCAGCTGCTGGGTTTACAGGTGGGAGGGGAAGGCTAAACAGGGAGTCAGCTGCCTTGCCAACCGAGTCTTCGTGGGCCTTTTCCAGGTTGGCTAGGGCAACCGGGGCCTGGGGCCCTACAGGAGAGCATGCCCAAGCAATGCAAAGATGTTCACATTGCAGGGCTGGTCATGGAGGGCTCTTCAGCCTAGAGAATCTCCTTTCAGGGTTTATCTGCAGGTCAAAGGAATCCAGAATGCCCCTTGCTAACCACTGAATTTTAACTTCTTTGAGGTTAAATTGTATGGTGTTAGGTTTCTTTCGAACGTCTTTCTGGAAGGCAAGCACATTGTCTATTAAACAGTAACCAATGTGTACTTTCCTATCTATGGTAATGTAAAATTGCAATCTCTTAGCTAGGTTATTTTTTAAACCGTATGCTTTCCGGACCCACCACCCCAGTATTGCAATACCCCTGGGTGTAGCCGCGCCCGTGCTTAGCACTCCTGCGGAATTTAGTTTCATATGTGGCATTAGCATCTCTCTTTCCACCTGGAAGATTAAGTCACACACATTCTAACAAAGGATATACTCATTTAAATCAAGCCTGTCCAAAGAGCGCCTAGAACCTTCTCCCTCAAGGACAACAGGGGCAACCGTGGGCTACCAGAATCACTTCCATTTTTTTTTCAACTCTTACGAAGCAGAAGTCTCTGCTTTCCAGCTGTGTTGTTGCTGTGTGTGGTGACGTCACTGATTACATGGAGCAACTCGTTAAGTCCCCATCGCCCCCCCTAGTGATGGGCGATATCATTTCTGCTCTATAGATAGAGGAACCAAGAGCAGGAGGTTAAGCACCTTGCTCGAACCACAGCGAGTCCATGTTCTCAGGCTCATTGTACTACTCCGCATAGACTGTTCATACTTGTAAAACTCAGAGAGTCAAAGTTCATCTGGCACCCATTTATTGTGCAACTGCTGGGTGGGTGAGTCGGCAACACCTTTGCCCCAGGAACTGTTAGCCTATTTGGAGAGATGGAGAGAAAGAAACGCTGGTAACTGGAGCCGGAAAGCAACAGCTTTGCCTGAGCCAGGAACGATGAGGGTCAGAGGGGGTGTGTTCAGGTTTTCAAGAAAAGAAGTGAGCAGGGAGCAAGGGTTCTGACCTGTGACCCAGCAAAGTATGTTTTAGAGATGTCACCATGCCTTCTAGTGCAATAGTTAAGGGAGCACTGTGAATGGATGCAGGGGCCGGGGTGGCCGTCAAGTTGTACCCATTGGGGATGGGGTCATATGGATTAGGCTGAAGAGTGAAGTGCTACCTTGGCCCAATAGGAAGCAACTGAGGCTAAGGTCGTAGAAGATGAGATATGAGAAACACCTAGAAAGATCTGGCCTGAACGCCGGCCTTGTGGTCTTACAAGAAAACAAAAGGGGGGGGGAAGAAGAACAAAGCTGGGGGATCAGAGACTAAGCACTTCAGAAAGGTTGACAGTAAAATAGAGGGAGCTACATATAGCGTGTGAGTGGGGACTGGGACAAGAGAGAGATAAACCGAAGAGGAAGGAATTGGGAGGAGGAGAGAGGAAGAGCAGGATGGGAAGAAGGAAGGAGAAGAGGGAAAAGATCACAGTGTCTGCCCAGCAAAGGAAAGAAGGGGGGAGGAGATGGAAGAGGAGAGAGAACGGACTGGACTAGCCCCTTTGAGAGCTCACAGGGTGTTACGGCACTGACCTATGCCTTTGAGATCGGGGCTTGGCGCTGACTCTGCTCAGCCTGCCTCAACCGGCTCCTGCCTGGGTCCCTCACCAGCAGCCACATCCATAGCTCAGCTGCAGCTGTGGCAGTCTCTACCAGAAGACCACAAATGAGGATGATGGAGTACTCCCTAGAGGAGCACTGCCTTGGCATGCGATCAGCTTCCAGACTGGCACACCGGCAGAAACATGTTAGCTGAAGTGTATTAAAGCCATTGTCAGGCTCTCCAGCAGGGAGCGGGGCCAATTTCAAAGCCCTGCTTTTTCTCAAAATAAATAAATAATGATTAAAAAGCCAAACACCTGACATTTACATGACAGTTATCAATCCTGTATCTTCATGACTTTTAACCCAAGCACTTTTCCCAGACATGAGGAACCTAAAGACTTGTTTCAAGCCAAATTATTATTACCCTCGTGGCCGGTTACAAGTAGCATAATTAGTGGACAGAGCCATTTCACTCGGCAATTATGATTATTACCGTGCTGGGCCAGGAGGATAGTGAACGTTCTAATGGTGCTGTGGCCGTGGATAAGGTAGCTAAGGTAGCGCGTCAGGTGTTCGCTGCCCAGGAGCCTCCTGATGCTGGGAGTCTCATTTCAACAAGGGGTTGGGTTACCACACGCTTTGCTGGCTGCCTGCTGCAATACTGGCCTCCGGCAGCAGGCCAGGAGGCTGACAGGGAACCCCTGGCCCTCCTGGAGAGCAACATGGGGTTGTGAGCTAGCTGCCTGGGAGGAGCATCTCGTGCACAGTGCTCGCGGTCATGACACCGGCCCAGTGTTGGTGAGCCCGGGCATCTGAGATGCACTATAGGAGTGCGTGACTGGGAGAGCTCAGCCATACAAACACCGGCTGTGGCCCTGGCCTCCCAGCAGCAGCTCACTGGCCTGCAGAGCCTCCATTCTGTCTAACTTGGAGACTGGACCGGGTGTGGAGATGCCTGCAACTCTTCGGAGCCCAGAGGAGAACAAGGTAAGCATCCACTTGGTCCTGTAATGCCCTCAATTCTGTTACAGTCAGGGAGTGGGTCAAGAAGGTGTGTACATCTGAAGGGCATGGACACCCAGTGGCCAACCTCTCAACGTTCTGGCATGTCCTCAACAAGGGCAGGCTTCCACAAGTGTACTGTCAGCCAATTCCTTTGCATCTTGAAGTTAAAGAGGCAAATAAATAAATAATAGATAAATAAACTTGAGGACTTCAACCATTTATATCGGGAAGCAAAGGAAGAAGTTACAGTTAATGAATGGAGATTATGATGATGTGTTTTCTAAAGCTAAAATTTTTCTTTGGAGAAGCATAAGAAGAAAATAAGGTATTTTTCTATTCTGGAAAAAAAAAGAAAAGATGTTGAATTTGGTTATGGAGAGAAAACTGTAATCATTCCCGGTAAGGTACTGTCAGCTTGTTGGGTGGTTGCCAGATCTATAGAAATAACTGGGATGTTCCTTAGAGGCTGGGTGTTGGTGATCCTCTGTTTTAGTGGCAGCTTCGTAAGGTGAAGATGCTTCGCTTGAGTCCAAGAGGCTGTGGGGCTGACTGCATCTGTCAGCAGGTGTGGGCCACACTGACTTCCGTTTCCAAAGCAAAAGGTTTGCTTGTTTGGGGGGAGGACAGTAGGAAAGCAGCCCCCTAATTTAAAAAAATAATAATAACAATAATCTACTTTCTGGAAAGTGTGTTTCTTATAGATGCAAACTTGGCAGGAGGAACAGGGATTTTGTGGAATCTATAACATCCACGTGGAGAGCAAGTTTGTAGCAGTGGGACTGCCGGTGGCTGGGAGCATCAGGAGCTGGGCAGAATTCTCCCGTTGTTTGGCTAGAGCTTCAGTGGGGTTGGGTTTTCCCCGTGTGGTTCCCTTGATCATCACATATTGAACTGCTGTGTAAAGGACATACCTGGAGCTTCACGGACACCAAAGCCCGGGTTGGGTGTGCGTGGGGCTGTTTCTAGGGCTCCGGGACATACGCTTGCATCCTGTGAAGCTCCCCCTTTACTCAAGAATGCAGTGATAACGAGGGAAGGGAAGATCTGTCTACCACTGGGAGAATTCGTGGCAGAAGGAACAGAATGCTCAGCTCAGTGCTAGAATGGTCTATGCGCAAAACATCATCTTTTCTGGGTTGTTTTTAAAGGTTGTGAGCTGAGAAAAGAACACAGAAAGAAAAGGAAGGGGGAAAAAAGACCTAGTTCTTGCTCCTGCATAGATTCTTCATGATCCTGGTCCCTTTCTCCTCCTGAGAACATTGTAGACAGCGTCCTAGCTTTGTGTGGGCACCGACAATACACATCTAACCCCAACTATGTGCCTGATTGGAGCTTTAAAAAGGAACTTTTAAAATGAACTGAAAGGTGATATTATGGGAGCTTAAAGGCTTTTATTTTAAAGAAAAATTCTCATTGATGTGAATGACACGATAGAAAATGAAGTGTACTTAAAATAATCCAGTGTTTCCAGTGAGAAGAAACCTACCGCCAGTTCCTTCCGAGCAGATGAGGAAATGGAGCCGGATTTTTTTTTCAGATAATACTGAGCAATGGGGAAGAAAAGTAACTGTGTGTCAAGGGAAAGGGATAATGCTACATAATGACAGAGTGTTCACCAGAAGCTCAACACCCTCTGTAAAATGCTGGAGACAAGCATGGCTTCCAAAGGCCTTGGGTGGTGGGCTCTGAGGAGGCCCAAGGGGGATGAAACCCGGAGGGTGGAGCCGTTAGCGGGCAGCAGGGTATGGGTATTCTCGGCAGCTTCCCAGACATGAGGTGCAGGTGAACAGCTGGCACTTCTTCTCCAGGCAGGACGTCTGCCTAAGGCTCTGTCCTGGGCATTTCTGTGTGCAAAGGGCACTTCTTGAACCAGGCAATCGGCACAGGCCCCAGAAAGCGTTAGCAATAGGCAAGGATTTCTCAAATTGCTGAGAGGAAAGACAGAAGGTTGGAGCAGGATTCATGATATCCTTCCCAGTGGGGTGAGACCTATCTGAGCCCAGGACGTGACTAGGACATGTCTTCCCACCTCAGCCAATAGAAGTAATGTCAGCCCCAGATCTGTGCAAAAAGATTCCTCTCTTCTTAATCCTCCCCCAATCCACCCTCCCGGCAGCGTCTATCTCCTACCTCCCGACCACATCTCACGCCTGCTTGCTGCTGTGCCTCCACTTGCACCATCTGCGGTCACACCACCCTCCTCCCACTCAGATAACCCAGTGGTCTGCAACCGGTTTCTATCTTTCCACTGTTGGTGCGGCCTCCCGTGCATCTTCCACAAAGCAATGACATCACCGCCTCAATTTAAACCTTTAAAAGTCTTCCACTGGGCTGACAACGAAATCTTTGTCTCCAGCCGTACTTACTGGACCTTACATGTTGCAGCCCAACCCTACTGAGTGAGCTCACGTCTCACCATGGTGCCCAAGGGCCGGCCACTCTGGATCACTGTGGATCTCTACTAGAGAACGAGATCCAACCGAGACAAAAAATGGGGCGGCAGAAGGAAGTCCCTTCTCGATAGCAAAAGGAAAGTTTTGTTTCATGGTATTTTCACCCCACAAGGGTGGGTGCATTCGTGGGAAACACAAGAAGCATGAATGGACTTCAGGGCCTTCCAGAAAGATTCTTCGGAACTTCAAAATTTTATCTCCCCACCAGCTTCGCTCGATTCGTTCCCAGGACAAGATAGTTGATGAAATTTCCCCACCAAGAAGTCCAGTCCGTAGTTACTGCATGTCAGGTACAGTGCTCAGCACAGAAGCTGTGATTGAATAAACAGATATGGGGACCATACTTTCTTAGCATTTTGTGAGCTTCTGGGGGCCCTAGACGATTACAACAGATGATAATTACAATTTGGGGTTTTACGAGGTGCCAAAAGAACACATGGGCGGGGCACCCAGCTCTGAGCTAAGAGGTCAAGGACAGCTTCCCAAGGGAAGTGCTATTTCAGCTGAAGCCTAAAATAGTGAGAAGTAGGGCAGAAGGCAGGGGCAAGTAGTCAAGGGTTCTTGGCAAGGAAAAGAGCCCGTGTAAAAGGACAGTACAGCTCATAGGCATTAGTTCCAGGACGTACATGAACAGTGAATGCCAAAAAAAAAAAATGTAGCTGCCCAACTCCTTACATTTACACATGTATGTGTGTGTATAACCTGCCCTCGTCCTCTAGATCTAACAAGTATGTAATAGCTTCTATCAAGTAAATAGCTGTTATATGTATTATAGGTGATGCTGACAAGGCAGGAAACTCTGCACATGCTCAGTGCAGACGCAGTTCCTTTCCAGATCCTCCCCATCTGTGCTGGGTGAACCCGCACCTGCATACGATGTCGGAATGAAGGGATTAGAGGAAATGCGGTGTTTTATGAAACCCAGCACAGCTCAGGAACAATGTGGAAATAGAGCAAAAGAAGGGAAAGGGAGCCAGTGGGAATGGGAAGCAGGGGCCCTATGGGTTCAAAGTCTTACGTGTCTTCATAAGATCTTTGGACCTATTAGTAGTCAATGCAGAGTTTGGCTGAGGGATCTAATGTGTGTTTCGAAGGCTCGCCCTGGATGCCAATGAAGAGAGACCAGAGCGGAGAACTTCTTAGGCCATCTGGGGGCTGTTTTATAATCCATTGATGTAATGTTGAGATGTACCGCTCTAGACTTTCAAAGGGCATATCTGCAACCCCTGGAGACAGATTGAATGGGGCAGGTCAGGGAGAAGAAAGAAGCAAGGATAACTCTGCTTTCTGCCACAGACAGCCCTGCCCAAGGACCATTTGCTAATGTCAGGACCAAGGTGTAAAAGGAGGCAGGAAGGGGCACAGTGAAGTCACCTGGCAAGGAAATGTGGCCCCTTTCCTCTGAGAGCCAGCTGCTTTGTGCCATGGTCCCTGGGGATTCTTTAGAGTCTAAATCTGTCTAACGTTCGGACAGGTTGAAGGGAATCCTTGAATCTGCCCTAGTATTGCTTGAACTCTGGCAAAGATGCCACGAATGATCTTCTATCATTAAAAATGATGTTAGAGGGAAGTATTGATCATACAGGGAAAGAGCAATGTGCTGCTAACCGCCCTCCTTCTGTAGCACCTGTCTCCAGACCGCTATCCACTCTGGACATCATGACACCAGCCCCCGGGAGGATGAAGAAAGGTGCCCCCGTCTCGGCGGCTTCACGTCCCTCCTCTGCCGTGCGCAGGGCCTCATTTACATCAGGGATGAGTACATGTCTGGTCCGTGTGGTGTTTTATAAGCTTAATGGGCATGTGTATGTGGGAAAGACAGAGACACTGGGGAAGATGACAGCAGATATCTGCTGGAGACACCACCCAATTAACTTAATGCCTGTGACATCACCCCACTTTAGGGGAAGGCTTCCTTCGGAATGAGCACCCCTTGTTTTACTCGCTAGTTAAGCTCTTGTTAAGCAGGGAGACTCTGTGAGAGAATTCCTGTAGGCACTACTCAGCAGCGCCGTTGACACTGGTGGGCGACTCCACGTTGGGCACCTCCACTTAGATGCCACCATGCTGACCATCACAGGTTCCTGCTAGCATAGTTCCGTGTCCACTGGGGAACAAAACCGCCCAGACTGGCAGCCGCTGTACTTGAGCGGTGGCTCTCAAACTGTGGCATCCAGACTAGGACATTTCTAGGATGCTCATTAGTGCCCGAGGCTCTAGGGTCCCTGTGGGACCTACTGAGGGGGAAATTCTAGAAGGGAGTCTTGGCAGTTTGTCTAACGAGTCCTTCATCGGGTTCCAGGCAGTCTAGCTAGTGACCGCTAGAGCAGATGCACGGTGCCTGAAGTTCTGTGAGAAGCACTTACGGAAACAAAGGTTTTGAATAAAGGTTTATTTCCCTTTCCTTTTGCCTTTAGAAAAGGAAAGAAACCATTTGTCTCATTCATTTACTCTGTGAGCTGAGGATGAAACCCAAGGCCTAGTGTGTGTTGGAGCAAGTGTTCTACAACTGTACCGCAATCCTTGTTTTGTTGTAAGGTTTTTTGGAGGGTTCAGGTACATATGCAGGGGGCCATGTCTATGTATGGGGTCCATGTCTATGTAAGGGGTGCATGTGTGTATGTGGGGGGCCATGTCTATGTAAGGGGTGCATGTGTGTATGTGGGGGGCCATGTCTATGTAAGGGGTACATGTATGTGTGTGGGGGCCATGTCTATGTAAGGGGTACATGTGTGTGTATGTGGGGGGCTATGTCTATGTAAGGCGTATGTATGTATGTGCCCATGAATGTGGAAACTGGTGGACAAGCTCAGCCTCATTCCTCAGGCACCATCCACTTTCTCTCCTTGGAGGACTGGGACTCAGGACACAGGGTAATCTGTCCAACGAGGAAGCCTCTCTGCCTCCCCAGAACTAAACTTTAAAGCTCTTGCCACCGTGCCTGGGGGTCGAACTCAGGTCCTCATCCTCCCAAGGCTCGTGCTTTCCTAACTGAGCTACCCCCCAGTCTGCCCTGGTTTTTGTAGAACCGAGTCTCGTTATGTAACTCACGCTGCCTTGGAACTTGCTGTGTAGCTCTCGACCCTTCTGCTTCTGCCTCCCAGCTGCCAGGATTATGGGCATGTGGCCATGTCATCTTATTTTTGAAGCGCAAAGGTTATTAATATGTTTCTGTTATAGAAAACTTTAGGAATGCATCACTGATTTTTAAATTCCATGAAAAGTTTGCTGTGTTGAAGAAAATATTTTTTACCTTCCTTTGCAAAGATAAACAGTCACAGCATAGTTGGGAAGGATTTTGAGTAGCATAAAAATGTTGGCTGACCTCTGATGTGCTGTGCCCCCTTTGCTGAGGTTAGCGGGCCCCCCCAACTCCACATTCCCTTCCGCAGCTTTGCATTTCCATGATTTCTTCCTTAGCTTTTCTCCCCACCTCCTCTTCCTTCAGCCATCCCCAATCTACCCAAAGTGTTGACTACAGAAACAGGGTTTTCAGGGTTGTTTAAGCAGTGCTTTTATAATAAATCCTAAAAATTATAAAACGTCAGAGCAAAATTCTCTTCTGCACGTCTGTTTTCAAATTCTGTGCCTTGCTAAGCAATCCAGCAATATCAAGATCTTCCATAGAATATAGACTTCTGAAAGGTTAAACAGATTCCAAAAGTAATTTTTGTCAGGAAAAAGGGTGGATATTACACTTAAATACTTTTATCTGAAAGAATAAGTATCCCAAAATAAAGAAGAAAAAATCGTATGATTTTCATTTGTGATCGTGTTCATTGTCAAACATTTATATTTAAAACTTGTGCCGTCAGCTCCACAGCAATGAATAAGACTATCTTTATGAATCCTGTTTTAAGGAGGCAGGAAGCAAGTTAGGCATTTCAGATCTGAAGTCACTGTCTTTGTGACTAGGAGACAGATTTAGTGCTCCCCAGACAACTTTTGCAATCATTTTTTTTCAGTGAAAAAACTTTTTTTTTTAAAAGAAAGAGGCTGTGTTTCATTCTACCACACTTCTTGTCGTGGTTTGTTATTCGTTGTTGTTGTTGTTGTTGTTGTTGTTGTTGTTGTTGTTGTTGTTTGGAGACAGCTTCCCTAAATCTGATGCTAAACTTCTGATCATTTTGATTCTACTTCATGAGCGTGGGGGTGACAGGCCTGCGCCACACTGTTCTTCGTGTATACAGCACTGGAGAATCCAAACAAGGCTTCTTCCATGCTAAGCCAGTATCCAGTGAGCCACATCCCAGCCTTCTGCCATGCTTCCTGACAGTGGTTTTTGTTGCGTGGATGAGCACACGAGTTGTCCTTAAGAGTCTGAAAAGGTTAAAAACACAGAGGGGATGAAGTAGAAGTGAGGGTAGAGAGGGTTTGTGACAGAGATGGCAGGCGGTGTAGCCAGGTCCCTCTGGTGATGTCAGAACTGGCCAGAGGAAGGAAGCAACAGGAAGGAGCTGGGAGGAGCCTTCCACATGAAGGAAGAAAGCAAGAACAGGTCTGTTTGGGCTTTTCTAGCTGGAATGTAGAACCTAAGAAGCAAAAAGGAAGGAGGGGGGGGAAAGAGAGAAAAGAAAAGGGGAACAGTTTCCTTTATCCTTAGGAAGGAAAATTCCAGAACTCCGGGTTGACAGAGGCATAAAAACAAAAGAAAGGCATGAATCTTTATGTAGATCAAAGACATGGGCAATCTCTACTTCAAATAACTACATAGAAAAACAGCATATGTTCATTTAAAATGCAACAAATATGAGCTGAGTTGTTAGGACACATAAAGCAGTGGGCAGGACACGAACAAGACTTAAAATGTGCTTGCGTCAAAGTGACATAGATACAGAAGGCGACCGTTAGAATTCTAAGTGGTACGGTCCCTCATTCTCCTTTGTACCAGGCCTGTTCCCGGGGCTTCACACTTCTTTCTCAGCCAGAGCTCCCGTCACTCCAGAACACTTTTGTCGGCTTGGCTACCTGCTTAGATCTGGATTGCAGCAGAGGGGGTGACTTCACATCTCAGAGTTTCGAGCCAAACTTTGCTGAGACTTCAGAGCCCAGTGACACCCAACTCCTTCAGCTGAGACTGTGCAGTTCTATCACCGAGTCCCACATTTCAAAGCCACACTTTGGTGGGTGCTGTGTCCGTGTTGCTAACAAACTTTTACATTGATTGATTGAGTAAGTGAGTGACTGATTGGTTGATTGATTGACTGATTGATTGATTGTCTGTGGGGGCGTGCACACACACATGCGCCTGCACATGCTTGGCAACATCAAGCTGAGTCATCTCATTGGCCTCTCGTTTACTGTTTTAATGGCCTCTACCTCCCAACAGCTTCCTAGAATACTTTATGTAATTCTGCCTAGTATCTTGCCCAACCGTGGCTAACACCGTCACGATCCTGCCTCCGGGTGTTCACAGTTCATGGGGTGAGCAGGCACTTCCTGGCCACGGGGCTATCTCAGTGCTTGTCAGCATACGCTTGGAGCCCTGAATGTGTGGGCCATGAGGCTTCATTTTACATTTAGGACAAAGCAACAATCAGCAGACCTGTTCAGGACTCAATGAGCATCTCATATTCTTTCAAGTAATAGTTTTGGAGATTTCTAGAATGCTTGCAAAATATTTTTTAAAGAAATAATAATAGTATTTAGAAATAAATTTTAACACATAAATGCTATTATTTGTATTTGGAAAGCAACCAGATATCTTTTGATAGGAGAGCCCTAACTGTATCATATATGTGTGGGCTTCTGGCAGTCATTTAAACTGTTGCTTATACTTATAGCATGGGGAAAGGGCAAAGTCATACTTAGACACAGAAAGGGGAAAATAGGAGTTTGTGATACAATTTATATGTCATAGGTATAAAACAGGTATTTTTTAAGCTGCGTGGCCAAAGACAGAGAAATCTGAGTTGTCCAGAGGAGGTCTGTCATGTGCCAGGATGTTTAGGTTCCATTGAGCTGCTGCTATCTATTATGGCTGTGAGCCTCCCGCTCACCTGAACTACAGGAAGCTAATATTTCTTCTGGGTGCCACGGCAAAATGGTAAACTTTCAATCCCTAGATGACTGGACTGCTAATAGTCGAATGGTTTCTTTTATATACCGTGTGTGATGATTCGTGCATCTATGGACCTAGGTTATCAATGCATTTTTAAAGGGTTCCAATTTGGCAGCAGTTCTGAATTAACAAGGAGAAGACATGTAAGTGTCCTCTGAAAAAGGACAATTCTGAAGTCCTCTGTGGAAGGAAACACTCATATTTTTCAGGCATGAACTAGGGTCAGAAAATTATTCTAAGAAACCTGGGGGACGACCACGGGCAAGATTAGGCTAAAGCAAACTTGACTCTGAATCTTGCGTGGATATAGAACATGGTCCTGGACTCTTTTTGCTCATGTCTTTCTCGTTTTTTAAAACTGATCATATTTACCTACATAATATTATAAATATGGGGTGAAAGAATTGATATCAGCTCAGGGCCCCCAAGACCAAGTTCTCAGCACAAAGACTTACTTACCCAAGAGGGACAGAGGCCAGGGAATTAAAAGCAAAGACAGGAGACAGAGGACAAGGGAGAAGGGGAAAGGAACAAGGGAGAGGGGGCAGGGATATTTGTCCTAGAGGAACCCTTTCTGGAGAGAGAGGAGAGACAGATGTGGCCCATGGGGAAATGGTGGTTTATAAGGGTAAAGAGTGAAACCCGTGTTAGGGTGACATGTTGAATTTTAATTGGGCTTGTTAATTAGGTGAGCCAAAAGGAGCTCTTGATTGCTGAACTTCAATACTTTGAAAGCTGGACCTTGACAGTCAGCCTCAGGAGGAGGAAGTGGCCAAACAAAGGGATAGAGAGACTTTGGGTGGCTATCTTTAGGAACGTGATCTTAAAGGGTTTTAGCAAGGCAGAGGGAATAGAAGAGAAGGCATGTCCTGCCAGAACCATGGTTGTCAGACCTGGGCTGACTAGAGTCCCTTCAAGGGGGAGCTGGATGGTGGGCGGGAACACCTGGCTTCTGTCACATGCGATCCACACCTCTCTTTACCTCGCCATCACAATATATGGAAATGCTCCAAAGTCAATGTGGCTGGTCTGCTCTCATGATGCAACTATGCTTCTTACTTAGTGTTTACGGCGCAGCATGCAGGTTTCCATGTCTAAATTAGTTTTGAATCAGCAGCCACCTATTACTGAAACTATTATCTGGACATAAACAAACAACCACCCATGCACTCTTCCACTTAGCCTCACCTACACACCCAACTTCTACTGCCGACAGAAATGTCAAGAGCAGGGGACTAGAGATGCGCCCACCACCCCACCCAGCACAACCACACATGGCCCACAGGCTCCCGGTAATGATCACCTCCACAGGCCTCCACAGAAATGAGTGGCCAGCTCACTGATATCAGAGGTAATTGCCAGAACACATCCACACACAAAAGAGCGTCATGCCAAGTTTTTCAGAGGCAAATATGCAAGCAAGTCTTCAAGGTAGCCTTTGTGGAGGACAAATCATGATGCTGGGAGAAAGAGAAAAGGACGCAGAGCTGGGGGATGTATTCTCCAAATAAAGGCCATGGGCTATTCTACAGCCAGGTGCTCACAGGCGAGCCTGCGTGTGACTCTCACACAGGCCTTAGTTGAGATTTCAGCCTCAGTTGTTGTGATCCAGTAAGTCTGTAGCTAGGACAGGGAATGGTATTTTTGGCCAAGGTCAAGACAGCACAGCCCCTGCTGGCCCAGGGAACACACCTGGAGAGTTACTGGTCTGTATAATGCCTAAAATGAATTAAGGCTTTGAAGTTTCTATCTGAAACTGTTAGAATAGCATAGAATGGTCTCTTTAAAGGTTTGATGGAGCCTAACTAAGCAATTACCCAACCCTCATATTACCCCTATGCAAACACACACACACAGAGACTGCTTAGATAATTGACTCTTGGTGGCCATCTCTTTTGATTAAGTTTTTTATTTCTTAGGTCCATTGATTGCTGCTTTATGGGGAAACATTCTGTTTTATCTAAGTATATCCACTGTGCTAGAGTTAAATATGCTTTTGTATAACTATTCTCAGTTTTCGAGCATGCCCTCCTCACGTTTATCAGTGTTTTCACTTCTTCTTTGGTCACACAAAGCTCTCTGGTCACCTTTTCACCCACACATGAGCAGTAGAGAGACAGAACAGGAAGTGGGCCCCAGCTGTAACCCTTAAGTCCCACCCCCAGTGACAAGCTTGCTTCAGCTAGACTCCACCTTCTAAAACGTTCTATAACCTCTTCAAACAGAGCCCTACCTGGGGACCAAGTGTTGAAAGGCATGAGGCTGTAGGGGACACTTCTCACTCACACTGCAGCAAATGTGAGCAAGAATCAAGACATCTGCCAAGTTATGTGTCTAGTCCACAAATTAAGGAGTTTATAAAAGGTTATAACAGTACATGTAGAAAAGGCGTTTGTAACGTTCTTTTTCTGTGTGTGTGTGTGTTTGTGTGTGAGTGATGCGATGTGTAAATGTGTATTCATGCATATTTTTAGTTGTATGAGCACTTACGTACGGGGCAGAGGTACACATGTGTGTATGTACATGTCCCGGCCCATGGACAATATTCACAATCAGCCTCAATCACTCTTGTGCCTTCTTCATTGAGGCAGAGTTTCTTAATGCAACCCAGCGCCCATGGTTATGGAGAGCCCTTTCTCTGCCTTCCGGAATTACAAGCAAGCCACAAATCCCAACCAGCATTTCCTCAGGGTCTGAGGATTCAAACTCCCAACCTCATGCTTGTGTGTGGAATACTTCAACCTCTGAGTCGTCTTCCCAGATTAAATGCTTGCTTACAAATTTTCACTGTACAAGACTACAGGCCATATTAGGACATCCATAGATGTATACCATGTACTGTGTTCATGGTCGCCCTACCTTTTCTCCCTTCCATATAGTTCCATTTCTGCTTTTATAGGTCTGTGCATGCGTGTTTGTGTGTACTATTTCACACATGAGAAAATGCAGTATTTGTGTTTTTGACTTTGGCATGTTTTGTTGTTTCATGTGTATGTTTATGATCTCCATTTCCCTGCAAATGACATAATTTTATTCTTTGTGGATAAGTAAGACCTGGTTGAGCACACAGGTCACATTCACCTTTATTCCATCATCTGTTGATTGACAGGCATCTCAGGGTTCTCTGCATTTTCACTGTGGTCAATAGTGCTGCAGGAACATGGAAGTGCAGGGTATCTCTGTCCCACACTGACTTAGAATCCTTTAGATATGTACCCAGGAATGGTATATCATCTACTACTTTGATTTTAAAAGTTCGATTACTACCTGTTTCCTTTTTTTTTTCATTTAACATGCCATAAGAGACCGAAAGCTAATAGACATCAAAATTCTAAATGATATAACTCTCCAGGCTTCTCATAAAAAGCATCATTTCCTGTCTCAACAGTGCATAAATCAGCCACCCGACTGGGCAAATGATAACAAACATGTATGTCTCCCATGGCCAGTGGCAACAGGGGCTCTGGCTGGCTTTGCTTCCACGTCGGTGCCTAGCTATGTATCAGCCGGGCAGCTCTCCAGCCGTGACTGGGCATGCTTCTGCGTCTGAGGAGGACTGCTTCTGGTCCAACGGTGTCTACTAGAACAATGGAAAAACTGTAGCATCCCATTTTATCCTCCTCCGGCAAGCCAGCCCAGGCATGCTGTCATGGTATGGGCTGAGGAGTGAGGCCCAGAACCAGCCCAGTGCCAGTGGCACTTAGCAGTCTTTGGCTTGCATCATGTCTGCCAACAACCAAAGCGCTGCTGTGCCTGAGCCTGGGCTCCCAGCAGAGATCCGTGGCAGAGGGCTTGAACCAGGGGAAGTTGCAAATCTTGCTGTTCCGTATGCCTCTCACAGGCAGTGCCCCTACTTCTGCCACAGCCCTTGTCACTGTAAGGAGCCCAGGGACTTTAGTGGGGTAAGAAATAATTGGTATAACTGATGCAACAAAAACCAATGTTCTTTCTGTTACTGATAGGATAGTATACCTATGGAAGTCAAAGAGCTCTAAGTAAAAATCAGTCATAACCAGTAAGGATCTATAGCAAGGTAGTTGGATTACAAAATTAATAAAGAAGCATAGAAAAATGAGGTCTTATTGGCATAATTAATTCCTTTAAAATATTGATTAAATACTGGCTGAATACAAGATAGTCCTGAGCAAAAGAACTGGAATTCCTTCCTCAGGAGCTCACACTTGAGCAGCAGAATTGGAGAATTAACTGCACAGGAGAAGACAAGAGCTGTCAAGAAAAAAACTCTTTTTCCAAATAAGATCATAGTTCCTGGGATTGAGCCCTGAACATGGCTTTCATACGTACTGTAATATCAAACCTGCTAGAAAATAAGTAACCGTTTTAAAAGAGTTATAATGTCCAGCCCTTGGACAGTGCGGTCCACGTGTAGGCGCTGGGAAGTGGTGGGGAAAAGAATTCTGGCCTAGCTGTATCATAGGTAACATAAGAGCTGAGAAATACAACGGGAAGTCCCCAGCTCTAGATTGCGGAGTGCTGGTCGGTCCTGCCAGAATTCGAATCTGAGGCTTTGAAAAGAAGGTCCTGGGAGTTGCAACCCCTGTGATAGTGTATGCATTTGTCCTTCATGCTTAGCATAACCAAGCATGGTTCCGTGTCGCCAGTCTCCCTGGAAGTCATTGCTCAACCTCAAGCGAGCAGAACCCACAAACTAGTCTCTCAAGTTCCTCACATGGTGAGTGCCTGCTAAATTCCCGGAGTCCTGGAAGGTTCTGCCTCCGTGCCTGGGGCGCATGGGCTACTGGCTTGTCATTCGACTGGACCCAGCTAGAGATGTAATCAGTTGCTTTTCACAGAGCCGTTGCTGAGTAAGTGAGAAAACAGCAGAGCCGTGCAGTCCAGGAGCTCAGAGGCCGCGTGGGCAGTTCAAGGACAACCAAAATGGTCTACTGCCCTGCTCCCACTTCCCTATATTCCCAGGGTGTGTGAGCCAGTGGGAGTGCACTGAAAAGGGCCACGGCTCCCTTATCTGAAGAAACCGCATGTCCCAAGTGGTAAACACTCTGGCTTGTTTGCTTATGGGGGGGAAGGAGTACTTGCCCAGAAACTCAAGGCTTCCTGGGAGTTCTGTTCTGCTCGTGATATATCTCCAAATGCCCCAGCTTCAGCCTGACAAGAAACTCTGTCCCTTCAGTCATGGGAAGTGTTTAAGTTACAGGGGTGGGGAACTACACCTGTGACTGTAGGCAAGACAAGCGGATAGAGAATGAGTCCTAAAGGCTGTAGATTGTAGAGGTGTCTGTTCCAACTCCAGGATGCTCACACACAGCTTACAGTGGATTGCTAGAAAAGCATCCTCGGTTCAAGTGACTGAACCCTCCTGCTCCACACAGAAGTAAGACTGACCCTGCTGGGGCTCTTAAGGGTGGGTGTGTGTGTGCATGTGCATGTGTGTGTTTCTAAAGACATAAATACAGCCCGCTTGGTCTGTATAATATTACTTGCATGTGTGTGTGTGTGTGTGTGTGTGTGTGTGTGTGTGTGTGTTTTATACATCTACAACACAATTCCTGTACCTAGAGCTCAGGGATCACTGAGGATGAGGAGCTAGAGGAACTCTCAGGGAGGTTGCTGGGAGATTGTGTCTCTTGACCAAACATCTCTCCGAGATGTCAGCAGCTCCACCCATCGACTCTCCTCTATTTAAAGATCCTCTGGGCCCACTGCACAGCTCTTGGCTCCTTCTTCCATCGGTACTTCTCAGCAGCAGGTTCCCAACCTGTGTGTGGCGACCCCTTTGGGAGTCGCACAACCCTTTCACACCTAAGACCATCAGAAAACACAGATAATTACATTATCATAACAGTAGCAAATTACAGTGATGAAGTAAGCAACGAAATAATTTTATGGTTGGGAGTCACCACCATCCGAGGGACTGTATTACAGGGTGCAGCATTAGGGAGGTTGAGAACCACTGATCTCATAACACACTCCTCCTCAGGAGATGGGGGGAGGAGAGAGCCTGAGTATTTCTGGAATGGATTTTTAAAGAAAGAACCAATTTAGCCATTTCCAGAAGCGTGTTTTAGAGGCATTTTTTCATGCTGGTTTGTAGAACTATGTGGCAGATTAAATCCCAACTGGGTAGAAGTGCGAGAGGCCAGGGCTTGCTGCCAAGCGGAGGGCTGTCCTCTTCACCCGGCCTTGGGGACTCCATCTGCTCACCTGTTCAGAGTGCATGATGCAGACACCTGTCTGAACCTTGGTGACAAGGCCTGGGCTCCGGCTCGCACAGTCCTTGGAACTCACACCCAGTAACTAGCGGCATATGACTTTCTGGGACATGGTCTCTTCGTGACCTCATTTTCTTCTTGCTTGCAATAACCACAAATAAGAGTGATATGGCCATTTAGTCTCGAATATTATTGGCCTCTTAATTATTTCTCAGTAATTAATTGTATTAAACCAGGTCAGTTTCACTGTGATTGCATGGTCCTAGAACATACAAGAACACTGAAAGCCCATTTTGTGGTATCCCAGGAGTGAAGGTAATTCCTGGAGCTGGGGAGGAGTGGCTTTGGGGGCTTGGCAAACTTTGGACTTTTTAACGACGTGCTGGTCACATAATTGTTGTGCAATCTGTGCACTTTATAAGGGTGGTAGACTTTAATACAAACTCTACGCCAAAATAATAAAAATGACTTAAGCTCTGTTAAAAGGAAAAAGAACAATATTTCAGTCTACCTTGAGTCAGTGACACCACGTAGCCCAAACCGGTCTGCAGCTCACTATGTAGCCTTGGCTAGCCCTCCTCCTGCCTCCATCACTTTAGTGATGGAATTGTGCTGGAATGCCACACCCGGCTACAGCCAAATCTTAATAAAACATTTTCTTTTCATTTATCCATAGTTCTTTTGCCCACCATCAACCACAGAGATTCAGTACTTTCGAACCGATATGTTCAATGAAGAGTGAGAAGCAAGTTCACCTTGAAGCTTTTTTTAAAAAGTAATGTGTCTGCATACCCTTTCCTCCAACATGTGACTCAGCAAATCTGAGGTGCAGCTCAGCAGTGTGTGTGTGTGTGTGAGAGAGAGAGAGAGAGAGAGAGAGAGAGAGAGAGAGAGAGAGAGAGAGAGACTCTAAAGGTAAGATTCTAAAGCCCGGTTTCTTAAACATGCTGCATGCTGAAGTTTTGAAAGGGTTACAGGGCTGTAGAGATGGCTCAGGGGAAAACAATAATTGTTGGACAAGCATGGGGACCTGAACTTAGATCCTCAGAAGTCACATAAAAGCCTGAGCATGGCTGTGGTGCCTATAGCCCTGGCACTGTAGAGGAGTAGAACTAGAAGGGTTCCTAGGGCACAAACTGGTATAAGGTAGACTATAATTGAGCAGGACACACTTCTTATATATGCATGAGCACACACACGTATGTACACAGTATTTATACACCCATGTACATACACCACAAACACACCTGTACACATAATCAAAAGTAGTGAAAATGAAACAAACGTTTTAGCCTAGGTGCACCCTAGAACCTCTGATCAATTGGTCTGATGTTACCCCAGCATCCAGATCTTTTGAAGCTTTCAGACATGCCAAAGAGCCTTGTCACTGTGTGCACTGACTGGTAAAGGGGAGGGTGCTGAAGTCCACAACTTCAGGTGAGACCAGAGGAGATGGCGGGCCTTACTTTCTTGCCTTCAGCTAATTCTTCAGCACGTCACTGTTTGCCCAGGCCTGTGGGGCTTCAACATACAAGACTTTATTATGTTTCTATAATGACTATGTATTTGTTTATAAGGTCTTAACGTCCTGTCTAGGACATCATCCTCTTCAGCTTATAAATGTCCAAATGGCAGGGTGGGGACCAGCAGAAAGAGGACTGATTTAAAGGAGAACTGTAGTATGAAGGACAGTTTCAAAGAAATCACAACAATCCCAGAATCCCTTTCTGCAGCCCCCTGCATTTGTATCTCTTCTGCTCCTGTCCCTTTGTCTTCACGTGAGAAGAGGAACATGGAGTCTCTGTGGAAACCCACTGTCTCTCCCAGGCAGATGCTCAGAAGTAAGGCCACTTGTGGATGAAGACTCTGTGCGTTCTAATGGAAAACATAGTGTTTCACGTAGCTGTGCTTCCTGCTTCTTTGCATCCTTTCAAATCTATTCGCTCTATCTTACACTGAGTACCTTCAAATATCTCCCCTCTGAAGTTGTAGTACCCATACTATGTCCAAGAGGCAACATTTCATGGGGCTAGAAGGGCCTCTTGACATTGCCAAGGAAACGGAAGCTGGTCCTTGAATGAAGCCTCAGAAACAAGGATCTTAACCATCTTCCCCACCTGAGGCATCTTGCAGTTCAGGGGCTCTTTGCTGGAAGTCGGCAAAGCAGCATTCACTTACGGCTTTGAAACATCAACACAGAGTGTGCAGAGAGCCCTCTGGGGCTGACTCACTTCTGTGCGAGAGATGCTCTCCCACTCCACCAGGCCGTGTAAGTAAACTCTTGACCAGCACTCATGGGCTATCTTTCTCCTGAAACTTTTCCGGGCTCGGCAGAAGGGGG
The DNA here is from genome assembly GCF_014885135.2 of Alexandromys fortis. Lineage (NCBI taxonomy): Eukaryota > Metazoa > Chordata > Mammalia > Rodentia > Cricetidae > Alexandromys > Alexandromys fortis. Next base: position 1,377,943 of record NW_026067919.1, read on the forward strand.
ATGTGGACTGACTCATGCTCTCCTTCTCGCACACTGAGCAGTGTGTGCCTTCTGGCCATGCTCCGTTGTTAGACCTAGAGACAGACAGACAGACAGACATGGAAGTACCCACGAGTGTGTGCGCACATGCACACACACACACACGCATATACATACACACAAAAAAAAATCTTACAGCCAGCCTATGAACTGGGCCCTGTGCTGAGAAATTGCCAGGAATTAGCAGAATGGATAATCCATCTCCAAACATACAGTAATTGCGGAAGACAGCATTTGGAAAATGAGTTAGTTGCCTAGACTGTAAAATTGCCTCACAGTTTCTTAGCAGAACCTTTGGACATTTAGCTTCTGACCGAAGTCCACATTATCCTAAACTAGGAAGCTCAGCGATGCTGTCGTTTGACCCTGCTAATGGTGGCTCTCATTTTTCCAAATAACTCCCGTCTCTCTAACTGGGCCCTAATGGAAGATCAAAGAGCTCCTCAAGACTAGCCCTTTCCTTCCGTCAAGAAGTGGGCTAATGCTGATGGTTAAGCCTAAGCTCTCGACTACACTCCAGCAATAATAGAACCACACCTGACCTTTCCTTCTGAGCAAAATCAGAAGACAATGGAGAGTCGGGGCCCCATAAATGTAGGAAACTGGAAACTGAGTGAAAAACTGGGGTAAGAGGAGCAGTGACCTTTAGATTAAAAGACTAGAGTGCAGCCCTGAGCTAAATAAAGGGAAGCAACTGACTACTGCTGGTTTCGGTAGCCACATTTCAATTGCTCAATAGCAATTATTGGCTCCCATGTCAAACAGTGAGGGAGGGGAGCATTGCCCACTCCTGGCCAGTCAGACATCTCTGGACCCTCCCAGCCCCTTGCAGCTGGAGCATCTGACATCTGTCACAGCTCAGTCTAAGGATGCTAGGTTGGCCCAGTCCTGGAACTCAAACCTCAGGAAGCCAGGCTTAGCTCCGAAATCCAGGACACTTTATGTCCCATGGGTCTCCCTTTTCCTGGGTCTAGGTAAGCCAAAGAAAGTGAAGAAGGGCTAGAAAGTCCCACTTGGATCCAAAAGCGCTGCTATGCTTAGCAAACTTGCTAAAATAAAAATTTAAGTTTAAAAAAGTCTAGAAAAAGTTTGATGTCTTAACAAATTCTGTCTTTTTACTTGAGACAAAACTTACATTGGGCTGGAGAGATAACTCAGTTGTCAGAGCCCTGGCTGATCTTCCAGAGGCCCAGGTTTGATTCCCAGCACCCACATGATGGCTAACAACTATCTGTAACTCTAGTTCCAGGGGATCTGATACCCTCTTCTGCCCTCCATGGGCACTATGTCACATGGTGCACAGGCATATGTGCTGCCAAAACACCCACACATACAAAACAAAATGAAATTTAATTTATAAGCTCTTGACATTAAAAAAAAAAACATACTCTATGAAAAGCCCCACCCAGTCACTCAGCAGTATCAGGGACACTATATACCAACCGTTTCCTTGCTTGTACCTATTTGTTTGTAAGATTATTATTTATTGTGAGGATCTCCTGGGTGTCCTCTGCCCCTCTCCACAAGAGGATATGAAGAGGTGCGTTTTCATGAGGGTCTCAGGCAGATGGCACCCCTAATCTGAATAAGAATAGCCATGGTCACGCCCTGCCCCTCCTGGAGGACACACCTGCCTCATGATTATCCTGCCTCATTATATTCCCAAAAGGTAAATGTCCCTGTCCATCCTCTAGATGTGTGCGCTTCTCAGTCAGGGATGTCACTCATACCCACTGACGTGAAAACGTTTAGGATGTTCAAGGGAAGTTTTACAGACTAACATATGTTCATTTCTCTTTCTCATATGGATGTCTTGAGCTGGTTTCAGCCACTCAGTGCTGTTCCCATGTGTGACTCCTATAAGGAATATTAGCTCCTGTTTTGCATTTAAATTGGATTTCCAGAAACCAGGATGCTAAGTTTTCACACCCAGGAAAGCATTTAAAATATGATTTCTGAGGAATTAGACATGGTGTCTCAGTTCCAGGGGCTGTGCGTGAGTGTGTGTGTATGTGTGTGCTGAATGTAATATTTCATAAAACTAACAGGAATTATTGTGGAATTAATAGCTGATTTGTCCTTTTGCATCTGAGTGACAAATCGCCGTTCTGTGTCTCTTAACTTGGATGACTGCGCTAGACACCAGTTAGAAAGCAAACTGCAGCTAATCTTCAGGGAAAGTCCTCAGTCTCTGAAATCAAATCTGTGGGGTTTATGGTATTTGGCTGAGAATTATAGAACTCCAGATTTTTAAAAAAAATGACTTAAAGGTTTGAAAGAAAGTGGCCCCCCCAAAAGAAGTGGCACTATTAGGAGGTGTGGCCTTGTTGGAGTAGGTGTGGCCTTGTTGGAGGAAGTGTATCACTGTGAGCTTTGAAGTCTGCTATGCTTAAGCTATACCCATTGTGGTACAAAGTTCACTTTCTGTTACCTGTGGTTCAAGACTTAGCACTCTCAGCTCCTTCTCCAGCGCCATGTCAGCCTGCATGCCATGTCCCACCACAATGATAATGGACTAAACCTCTGAAACTGTAAGCAACTCAGTTCAAGGTTTTCCTTTATAAGAATTGCTGTGGTCATGTTGTCTCTTTACAGCAACAGAAACCCTAAGACAGAAGTTGGCCTCAGGAGCTAGGGCTGTGATAGGCCTGACCACGTTTTTGTTTAGAGGAACTTGGACTTCGGTACTTTGGGTTAGGAAAGCAGTGGATTGCTTTAAGCAGTGTTTAATGGGCCATACTAGTAGGAGCATGGAAGATCTGAACTATGGGAGCCTGACTCAAGATGTTTCAGAGGAGAAGAACATTAGTATGTTGCCTAGCAATTGTTCTTGTGGTATTTTGGTAAAGAATGTGGCTGCTTTTTGCCCTTGTCAGAGAAGTCTGCCTGAGGCTAAAGTAAGAGTTTTGGATAAATTGCTTTGGCAGAGGAAATCTCAAAACAACCTACTATAGACTCTGTTGTGTGGTTACTGCTATTAACTCTAATGAAGATTTATAATGAAAAGGATCAAAGTGAGCAAGGAAAAATATAAAATGACAAAATGTACAGTTTGAGGAGAAAAGGGACACCAGGAAGTAGAATGGAAATAAAAGCTGTGCTCAAGGAGATAGACAGATTAAGAAATGGAATAAAGGGAGTGGTGACCTCAGGGCAAGATCCCACCCTGCTAAGTTTCCAATTTGTGAAGAAGAATTAAAGAAAGCTTAGAGGTGGGTGTGGTGGTACACGCCTTTAATCCCAGCACTCCAGAGGCAGGGGCAGGAGGCTCTCTGAGTTTGAGGCCAGTCTGATTTACGGATCGAGTTTCAGGACAGCAAAGCAGTGAAGAAAACCATCAAAAAGAGAAAGCTGGGGAAGATATGACTGAATGAGGGGGCCATGTCCCAGCCTCAGTAAGCAGCAGAACTTGGCAGCTTTGGCTACATGGATCTCACTTTAAGGATAGAAGAAAGGGGTTATGGAATCCCCCTCCATGACTATGGAAAGCCTCTGAAACCAGGCTCGTGTCAAGGATGTCACAAGGGTGGCCTAGAAAGACCATTGTATGAAGCTGTGAAGCTGAAGCCAAGGTTGCCTTGGAGACCCCAAGATGTTGGAGATGCCAGAACTGTGGGATAACCGCCAAGGAAAGCTGATAACAAGAAGTAGAACCAGCCCAAGAGAAAGAAGTGTGTTGCAGTCAACAAAACTGAAAGGAGTTGAAGATCTGAAGAGCACTTTGACATCAGACATTTAGATAGAGAGTTTGGAGTTTGTCCAGCTGGTTTTCAGTCTTGCTTAGGTCCATAATATTTTCTCACTGTGCTCCCTTCTCAACGTTTTGAAATGGTGATGTATATCCTGTGCCATTGTATGTTTGAAGTATGTGATTTGCTTTTTGATTTTAATTTTACAAGGGATTACCAGTTAAGAGAGTGCATGAATCTCAGGAGAGACTTTGAACTTTAGACTTTTAAATGAGTTTGAGACTGTTAATAGACTATGGGGACTTTTGAAGTTGGACTGAATGCATTTTTGCTTTGTGATATGACTATATGCTTTTGGGGGCCAGGGGGTAAAATGTTGTGGCTTGAAAAAAAAATGGCTCCCATAGGGAGTGGCACTATTAGGAGGTATGGCCTTGATGAATTAGGTATGGCCTTGTTGGAGGAAGTGTATCACTATGGGGGATGAGCTTTAAGGTCTCCTATGCTCAAGCTACACCCAGTGTGGTAGACAGTTCACTTCCTTTTACCTGTGGATCAAGATGTAGAACACTCAGCTCCTTCTCTAGCACCATGTCTACTTGCATGTCTCCATGTCCCACCATGATGATAACTACAGTTTTAGACTAAAGCCACCCAATTAAATATTTTCTTCTGTAAGAGTTGCCGTGTTCATCTTGACAGCAAGAGAAACCCTAATACAGTTGTGTTATCTCCCAAAGTCAGTACTCTGAGGCAGTTAGTGTGTCTTCCATGTGGTGCCTTTTGTTCCCAGGCTGTCCTCTGAGTCACAAGCCCTCCTATCTCCAAGCATATGTGCCCACACAATTATATACATAGCCTGGAAGGGAAATTGGTGCTAGTGCGTCATATTCCTAGAGAGACTTGACAAACACTTCCTGAGACCACATGCACCTGGTACAAGATTACACACACCTGGAGTGGAGACCCAGAGACTCTGGGGGAGTCTGCTGATTCTCCACCCTCCCCTCCTATAGCATAATGTCAACTGGCCTGTTCTTATAAGGACTACTTGTGGACAATCATGATTGATTGGGCTGCTCTGATAGAGAAGGTAACTAATAGCTGTTGACCTGAAGTTTCTCCTGGTGTTATGGCCTCACTGTGGCAAGAAATATCCTGTCCCAAAAATCCTCCCCATAGCAGACTGCCTTTCCATCTCATTGGCCAAGGTGGAATACTGGCTTATACCTTAGGACTAAAAGAGGTTGTGTGTTTCAGTTACTAATAATTCATTAACTAATTGCTTCCCTACCCCCAAGAGGAAAGGGCTCTGCACAGTAACTTCCTATGGCTCTTAGTCTGAACTGGATTCAGCTAGCTGGATCTTCTGTCTTGCATATTGTCTTCTGGGCTTGACAGTCAAGTCTCTCTGGGATCTCACGAGGCATGTGCCTTTCCTAATTCTCTGAGTCTCTCTCTCTCTCTATGTGACTAGTCCAGACTCCCTCACAGCATGGCTGCCTCAGGGATATCTGTGTCTCTACATATAGGGTAGCCAGCTTCCAGAATACCAAAAAAGTAGTCGCCGTAAGGCTGCCCCAAGTGTAGGCTGAGAAGCCACCCAGCAACCCTTTGTCACTCTCTTTGTCAAAATAAGTCTCAGGTACGCTTAATTCAGAATGCCCACTTACCTTGCTGAGAGGCTTGGCAAAGTCACAATACCAAAGGCAAGCAGTGTGAGGATTGTTCCAGCCAGCCGTTTGTGCAAACAGTCTGCACATCCAAGCAAAGGCCAGATGTTTTGAGACTCCTGGCAAGGTTCAGTAGGTGGTTGGAAAGGATCTGAGATGTAGTGAGCTTGAACTAACCTTTGTGTGAGATCTGCTTTACTGCATTATAACCTGGACATGGTCCATCTTGGTAGAGCTCCTAAGTGGCCTTTTGGAATTTAACCAATACTGTGGCGCTCAGAAAGTAACACCCTCTACCTGAATTCCATCCGAGATCTCTAAATTACTCTGGCCTTATTTTCTTGGAGGCTTATTACATAGAAAAATATATTATTATGCATCTAGAGTAAACAGAATACAAATATACATAGGACAGACAAACACTAAATTCAGCAGTGCAACAAAGTAAGTTTGGTCAATGGAAGTATCAAGCCCTTTGACCTATACTTTTGTGCATGTCTGACGTGGTATATAACACTAAATAAAAATGATGTTGAGTTTCGTTGTGAACTTTTTGTCAAAAATGTATCTTATTACATATTACTTAGTAATTTCGTGCATGAATAAAATGGATCATAGCCATCTCCCACTTCCCTCCTCCAGCTCCCCCCAACCCACACACACTTTGTGACCTCCCAATTTGTCTTCTTTTTTTCCTTTGATAAGACTCCCAGAACAGACTTTCTGAATAATAAGTAGAAGTGGTTTCTCTCAGTGAGAAATCATGTGCGGTTGCTTTTCAATTCTTCCTCCAGGGTGGGAGCTTCACTCTGCAGAATGGCTGGGTGGTACTGGAAAGAGGAACCCCGCACTCTGATGAGAGCCCGCCGGCTTTATTAGCTCTCCCCGTCTCAACAGCCTCTGGTCTGCTCAGGTGCTGGGTGTCTAGGACTGACGATAGGCTCGGAGAGGATCACAAAGTCATGACTCAGGAAAGTTTCACAAGTAGCTCCCCTAATTTCGGTTGTAATTAGCTAACATTTCATACTTGATTTGTGGGCAGGCCAGCGAGCAGGAGCAGGTGCAAGAAATTAGGCGGAAGAAAGCAACAAACAAAAACTTCGCAGCTGAGAAGTTACATCAAACGGTATTTTTAGGAGCATGGCTAAATTTGCGAAGTTTTAAATAAGTGTAAATTTTTAAAAATTTCACCAAAGTTCTATTTTGGCACTGAAATGTCTTGATGTAGTTTGTGGGACAACGGTGTTTGACACCCACCCATCGTCCATCCAGAGGGCCAGAAAGCTGCAGTCCCAACTTGCAAGCCGAGTCCGCACTTCTAGCATGCTGCCAAGTGCTGCTAGTGCAGTGTAAGAAACCAAAATTAACCCATAAAGACATACCATGCAAAATCGGGTGTGGATTCCATCTCCTTGATGATCACTGCCCCTTTATGAGACGGGGCTGTGATGTCCCAGGTGCTACTGAGGTAGAAGCTGAAGCACATTGCTGGGAGAGGCACCACCAGGAAGCGTGGCGCTGGATTTGATCCTGGGCTTTGGAGACTTGAAAGTGAGGCCAGGGAAAACCCTGTGCGGGGCTGGCAGGCCAAGATCCCCAAAGAGTTGGGGCTGCCTCCTCCTGCTGCCGACAGCAGCTGTGCTCTCTGAGTGATCCGCCATATGCGCTACCTCCCATTCCAAAAGATGGGAAGGGAATCATCATTCTACGTGAGCATTGTGCCAAAATCTTTTTTTTTTTTTTCTAGAATTTCTGGAGAAACTGTTGGATTCCAGCAAATACAGTTTTAAATCCCACCGCAGCATATGTTATAATGCAACTGTTATAGCAGCGGGAGGAGGGAGGCTTTTAACAAGGCGCGCGCGCGCGCGCACACACAAACACACACACACACACACACACACACACACACACACACACGGAGGCCAAGGACAGCCATCTTCCAAGTCGAGGCCCGGCGGCTCCCGCTGTTTGGAGTCTGTACCTTATAATCTGAAGTTGAGGTTTATAACTAATTTTACTAAGAGCCTCAAAGACGACGCCCCCTCCCTTACTGGTTTATTATCTTTCAAGTTTAATGACCCTGTGAGAACTGTAAACTGAGATGAGGCCATTTACTTTTTCATTCCAAACCACTACTTTACAGACACAAGGCTGAGAACCTGATTTGTCCATGAGATAAGACTGTCCCTGACTCTGTAAGGCAGAGCTTCTGATTGAGCTAAAAAGAAGGGCCCAAACAATGTGGTGCACACCGTATCAGGTCCAGGGAGCTGATGGGGCAAACAGTGTGGAGGTTTCAGTTCAGGGCCTCATCCAAACCCCGAGTGTGAGAATCAGATGTGCTCCTAACTCCACTGGGGACTGAAAACATCCTTTTTGTAGTTACTACAACTATGGGGCTCTTTAGAAGGGTATTTTAATAAAAGCAGGGCACCCAACCACAGAGAGCTCTGTGTGTCTGTCTGTGGGATCATTCTCAACAAGTAAAATCATGGGCTCCTAAGAAACAGACATTTTTGTAGAAAACAGCAAAGTGCAGCGTGCTTGAAGCCAGAGGCACTTTGTGTTTCAGATCTGTCCTGGGTTAGACAGGTTCACGTGTGCATCCAGAGATTTCTTAGGGATAGGACCCAAGTCAGAACACAAAATCATGCATGTTTCACATAGCCTTTTTACACACAGCCTGGGTAATCTCACGATATCTTTAATATGCTTCTTTTGCCAGACTCCTCACCTGAGGTGAGGAATGGAATCTTCCCCTTGTGGTAGCTTGTCAACACTCCAAAAGCTTCAGGTCTTGAATTCCCTGGCGTTTAGTGTTTGGATGCGGGGGCATGTTGAATGCATATTCCCAGTGCCAGGTTGGCCTGCATTCTCGATGTCAATGTACAAGACCACCAGGGCCTTCTGCTGAGGGAAATGTGCGTGAGAAGAACCTGTATATTCAGTGGCTTGTGGTGCTTTGCAATCACATGGAGCTCAACTATGGGCGTCACATTGAACTAGGTTTGCCTGTGCCCTTTGCGAAATGAAAGGGGCGGAAGTCGAAATTCAGTAAACGTCCTGTTTTCTTGTTTGCTAATTAAAGTCTATGAAAGAATAGGCTGCATTTTGACCTCCACACTGCATAGCATGGATTTAGTTCGGATTCACACACACCCATCCCTTCACTTGCAACAGGCCTCCTCCTTCCCAGGTATTGCTTCTGAAGTCTTTGCCTTACTGTGTGTAAGGTAAAGTTCAGAGTTCAGAGTTTGTTTGAGCGTTGGGCTGATACACAGCTGGACTTCTGACCTGGGGAGGGGGTGGGTGTGATCTTGGAGATGCTGTTCTTTGGCTCTCAGTGACAGGAGCAAGTCCTCTTTAAAGCTGATGAGTTTGAAAGACTCCTTGCCAATACAGATATCAGAGACATCTGGGGTGGCCGGGTATCCCATGATACTTCTGCTAGAGTAAGGTGAATCAGAAAAGTCTCAAAAATCATTGTGGAGTCGTGGCTGGCGGAGCAGAGAAGCGTCTCCGCCTCCGGAGGAGACGCCAGCTTTAGGATCTTGTGGTGACAGGTTGCAGGGTTACAAGATTGGTCACTGTTGTCGGTCCCTCTATGCATAGCCATGTATATCACCCATCCAGGACCAATTGCTAGAGAAGCCAGGCTCCTCTTGTCTAAAGAACCTGCTTCCTAGCTCCCAAATAATTGGTATATCCTAACCACTTCATTGTGCATCGGGTCCCTAGGAGCAGAAACCGAAGTGAACTGTTGAAAGGATCAAAATTATGATCACAGTCCTTTGAACACATTGAAGGGGGAGCTTTGACCCATAGGTTTCTTTGTTTCAAAATGTTCCGTATTCATTTAGAAGCTGACAGAGAACATGCCTGTGGCTTGATGCTGGCTGCAAAGAACATTTTGTTTGTGCAGTATGTCTCTTGTGTCAATTCAGACAGCTAGGAATGGCCCAGAAAGAGGCCCGGCCCCATGTCTTCGAAGTTGTTTGCAGAACATGGCAAACAGACACTAAGAACCCTCCATTCTCATGAGGACACGCACACAGTCTGTGCGTCTTGCTAAATCTTCTGCACTATCCCCACTGCTTCTTCGGAGCTATAAAAGAAGGCACCTAATGTCTTCTCTGAATGCCAGTGTTTGGAGATTTTCTCAGCTTTTCTTTTTCTTTTTCTTTTTCTTTTTGGTTTCTTTCAGCTCAAAATTATGGAAAACTTAATTGCCTTGTGGACGTGTCTCTAGGTAGCTGAGGAAATAAAAAAAAAAAAAGAAAAGATAAAAGAAAAAAGCACAGCCTAGTTAGTTTCTTCTCCACAAGGAGAAGCAAACATGTCTGCCACAGCTAAAAATCAGACAGAAGAAGCTAAGTGTTGGCACATAAGATGGGTGTCTTGCCATCTTCACTGGGGCCGAAATCAGGGGGGAAGTTTGAAGGATTTTCTGCTTATCAGCACTGTGGGAACAGAGCCGTGCTGTGCGGTGGCCGAAGGTGGATAAATGACCCACTGTAAAGAGTTTCTTTCAATTTTTGTCATACAAATAAATAAGGATGTTGAGTCCTGTCTCAGAGTACCTAAAAACATTTTAGGAAAATTCAGGAAAGGAAAACCATGACAGCTTTTCAGTTGCCTCTGCCTAGGCTGTGATTATACCCACTGCCCAAGAATCGAAGTCCTGGGGCTGGTCAGGGCTTCTGTGAGTCGGCTGTGATAAAGACCGAGTTATAGTTTAACTTCTGTGTCATTTCTGAAAGACAACTTGTATTTTAGTCCTTCGCCTCCCCCCACATCCCACCTCAAAAAATAATAAATAAGTAAGGCTGATTGATAGCCAAATGGGCGGGCGCACGATTATACATTAACACGCTGTTTATCTGGAGAACCCTCAGCATGCAGAGCTTTTGAAGGCAAAACCAGGTCACCATCTTCGTAGAGTAAAATGACCATGGTCTGGAAATTGTTAATGTTTCAACCTCCTACACTCTGCATCTCTCACACATGAACTTTTGTCATTTCTAAGCACTTGGAACTTTGTGCAAATTATCAACCACGCATTTCATGAGACCAGGACATCTTTTGCGGGGTGGAGGCGCGTACCTGAGGCCCGTCCAGGGCTTTAAATCGCATGCTCAATTTCTTTAAAAATTCCTAGGTCCTCACCCGGCTAATAATCAACAGCAATAAAAGTAGCACTTGTCCAGTTGCCAGTCCTCCTGTTTGGCCAGCAGACTCTGGCTTGAAACCCCACACTGACTCCTGCCGTTTACCCTGCGTCTCCTCCTACCCTCCCTCTTCTTAGCCCGCTCTCTGGACAAACATCAGAAGTCAGAGGGGCTTTTATTTCCATAAGCAAGTCCTTTCTTTCTGCCCTGCTGGCGTCATTCCGTGTGGAGCCTCTCCAACTGATGGCCACAGTCCCTGGCACAGAAAACAGTCGCGTCATGACCAAGCATACAAGTGGCGTATTTGCAGCGTAAGCCTAAGGTTTACTAAATGGTTCTTCCTCTTAAGACCCTGGACTCTGACGCTCCCCAGTCTGCTGTTTCTTTTCCCTTTTTGTCCTTTTATTGTTTGTTTGTTGTTGGTTTGGTTTGGTATGACTCTCTTTAAAATTACTTGCAAATGGCTAAATTGGCCTAATAACCCACTTATATGGGTTGGGACGCATAGGTTGAAGACAATGCCTCTGTGTGTTTGGCTCAAGATGGTAATGTAGGTCTTGGCAGGTTCACTCATATCGGTAGGAAAATGAAGAAAGACTCGTTCCTGGGATCTGATGCACACAGCCTGAACTCACAGTGGAAATGAATAGGTAATGTCTATTAGTGAAAGAGGCCCCAGCCACATACCGTAGAGCTACGTGGGAACCCTAAAACATGGCTCTAGAACTCTACCCAAAGCCAGCTCTTGGCCAGTGATGTAAAAGGGCCTGCTGCTCAGGATATTGGTTTGTGAGGTCCTGCCCTGTGGCTGCCAATCATAGCCCTTAGACATGTTGCTGTCAAAGCGTCAATCAAATCGAGTTCTCATATGTGGCTAGGGGAAGTGAATAGTGTGTGCTCGGTGCTGAGCATCTGTGAAAGCCGCATTGGCTGCTGGGATCACAGGTGAGCTGAGACAAGGTTCCTCCTGCGTATGAGAAGTTAAAAATTCTGGAGGCAGTGACCTAAATGGGAAAGGCAATTCAATGAGGCATAATTATGGATTCTCTAAATGCTTGTTTTCTCAAATGTTGCAACTCTAATAGGGGGTTAGCATCAAAATGTGTCTTCCTTTTCCATAGTTCTGGGTTCTTTTTCAATGAAAATTTATGCCATCCTTTTATAAAACGTATAATATCACGCTGCCTATTCAAGAAGCAAAAATGGGCTTTTCCTGGAGATGCTGAGCAGAGAATGCACATCTCAGTTTGTGCCCTTGGGCAAGGCATTCACCTGTTTCCGAAGCAGAATGGAGTTCTCTGGTTGGCTGTTTGGTTTCTACAAGTAGGCACAAGACTCAGCCAGTCTTACTCACTGTGATGGCCAATCTTGGTTGTCTATTTGACTCCAGGAAGAGGGAACCTCAAGTGAATAATTGTCTTTATCAGATTGTCCTGTGGGCATGCCTGTGGGCATTTCTCAATTGCTAATTGGAGTCGAAGGGCCAGTCCCACCGTGGGTGGTACCACCTCTAGGCACACTGAACTCAGCTGTCAAATAAAGTGTAAGCTTAAGAGAAATCAATAAACAGAGCTCTTGCAAAGGTCTCTGCTTCAGTTCCGTCTTCAGGTTCCTGCCTTGAGTCCTCAGTGGAGGGCTGTAACCACACACTCACGGGGTTTATCACAGCAGCCTGGATACAAGTCCAAAGGCTTTCCAATGCGCACACAGCCCGAGTGCCGTCTCTCCTCCCGCTTCTCTGTGGAAATCGTCATGCTGTTTCTTTATTTCTAAAAGTAGAGCGGAGCCACATGCTAGAATAACTTCTAGATGCCGTGATGCATTTCACCTAATACAATAAGGATCCCGAGAGAGTTCCTGTACTCGTGGATGGTCCCTCTTATCTGGCGATCCATAGCACCTCCCTCTAATCCTGTACTCAGAGAATATCATGAATTCCTTTGACGCATCTTAAATGCCCAAACTTAAATGTGGAAAAAATCAAACTAGAGAAGTCGATCTCTACTTCTCTTTGTTTTCTCAAGAAAACAAGCTTGATGGAAAAAAAAATAACTTCATGGAGCAACTCTCATAGCCATATTACTCGTCTGTGTCCCCTTTAATTCGGAATCCTGATAATTTGATGTAAGAGCTGATTTCTTGCCAAAGGCAGCGTTTTAGAGAAAATGTTCCTCATCCTTTATACCTCAGGCTTACCTTCAACAATGCTTTCTCCCAAGGAACCCCTGAAAGGAGACACGACATTAGCAACAGCTGACAACTGATAGTTCACATTTTCCAACTGTCGCGTTCTACGCGTTTCTGCAACTAATCCAACAGCTCGGGTTGGCCAGCGCCCTAGCCATAACTTTGGAGGCTTTTCATTCCAAATGCTTCTAAGTAATAACACACACAGAGTTCTTCAGTTTTAGGCCTGAGCGGGAAAGCACCGTAGTCCAGCAGAACCGGGTCAGAGGTCATGGAGCCAGCAGCCTCCAGGCTTTTATAATACAGACTCTGGGTCCCCACCCCAGGCCTGCCAAGTCCGAAGCTCAAGGGCTGGAGAGTTAAGAAGCTGCCCCAGTGATTTATACAGTATTCAAAACGCCAATTTAGATTGGCACTACTGTCTGGTGTCATGAACCCGCCACTTCTTTGCTCTAAGGGACTGTGGTGCGTGTGGCAGAATGCTTACTGTCATCTTTGCCTTTGCTCCCTGGGTGCCAGTAGCCCCTCCCATTCACCACAAAAACAATCCCCAGAGCAGCCGGAGTCCTTGGGGGTTGGATGTGGGAGCTGATGAGATTCAGGGGCTGGGGGAGCCCAGATCGAGCTCAGGCCGCACAGAGCTGCCCCTTCGGTCTTCCACAGCATCTTCCTCAGCGTCTCTGTCACACAGGAGCTTCCCTCTCCCTCTGTGAGTCACGGAACTGGCAACTTATTATTCTGTCCGCACCCCTTAGAAAGAAAACAAAAGAAAGAGACGGACAGAAGCTCATGCCCTTGAAGCATGTTGTCTTTGAAAAGTTCACGGAGCACTTAGAGTCGGCCCACATCTCTTCCAGTGAGACAAGGCTGACTCTCAGTAGTGTGACAGACTACTAACTTCCGTTTATTTTACACACTGCTGCCAACCCAGAGATGTGAGGCCCACAACGATGTCCCCAAGACATTATTGCAGATACTGACTTCAACACTGGTGCTTGCCACCTCACTTCTACCCCTAACATCATCTACCTGTCCGTGTTGTGTCCTTCAGGACCCAACCCCATAAAGGCATCTTAGGGGAGTCAGTCACTGACCGTCCCCATAGTGTTTGTCAAGCCCTAGGCAACGAAACAATTATTTTAATTTTTTATTTGCTTATTTTTATTTTCTGTGTATGAGTGTTTTACCTACGTATGTATGTGTGCACCATGTAGGCACCTGGTATCTTAGGAGGGCAATGAATCTTCTGGGACTAGAGTTACAGGTGCTTATGAATTTCAGTGTAGATACTGGGATTCAAACCTCGGTCCTCTGCAGGAACAAGTCTTCTTAACCACTGATCCATCTCCATAGCCCAAAACAAGCATTTGAAAATGCATCTTCTCATACCACCACCAATGGGAGGGTATTCTAGAACTTTCCTTTTGACCAATAATAAAATTGAGCTTTATAACCAAATGTTAATTAGGTTCAAAGCCAAACTGTGGAGAAAGGATGGAGCCTAGATTTAAGCCCACCAATAATAATCTCTAATCTCAGGCTGTTACCATGTCATAAGGGCTGAAACCATGGTGGCTGAGTGAAGTCACGAGTGAGTGAACAGTTGACGTGGTTAACGGTGAAAGCTTTCAAATGAGTTGCACAAACACTCATTAAATGTCAGAATACATGGAATGGCAATGCAGTGGGCAAGGGATTCGAAACTATACTATGCAGTGCTTCTTGGTGTATGCTTGGCTGTATGCATGCATATATGCTTAGTCACACAAAAGGGCATTTGAATTTAGCCGTCGTGATGGAAGTGCCATTGTAGTTTCCCTCTGAAGGTTGTCATTAGAAACATAAAGAAGAGAGTAACAAAGAAATAAGTTTGAGAATTCTCTGTGTTTGTTCCTCCTCTCACACTATGGGGGGACAGATGACGCGGGAAGGGGACTGACAGACACACAGATGGATGGCAATAACACACAGCACTGACCTATAGGTGCCTTCCTTGTCAGTCCCTAGGCATTTCAGCAGCCAGGGAGACAGCTTCAGGGGCAAATGAGCTCAGTGTTGCGTTGCATTGAAACCTGGCGTGTGTCTAATCATCTGGAGGGAGGATTTTCCACATTTGAGTATCTAGGGGAGTAGCCTGGACTACAGAGTCAGAGTCTCAGAAGGTAGAGCTGGGGGGTCTTTCATGCCCTGTTTTCAAAGACCCCAAGGATTCAGCTTTGGAACAAGGGTGGACTGACGCTCCTTCTAGCTCATGAAGTTCGAAGAAGTGGCAGACGTGAAACTGGAGCAAAACACACATTTCCATCGCGCTGGAGCACACGTAATCTACAGATGAATTAGCTGTGCAGCCAAAAGCAGCCCTACAGCAGCGTAGCGGTAGACCGCAGCTCTGGGAATCATTTCTCAGTCATAGCTCCTCCTCTTCCTTGGCTCCCCCATGTCCCAGGGCATCCTTAAAAAGAACCAGCAGAGGCCTCAGCAGTAATTGTTTCGCCTTCTTCATCTGACAGATTAGGGAGGTGAGAGCAGATTGCATGGCCCGGACTCAAATTTCCAAAGTGTAAAAATTATGATGCTTTAGGAAAAGCTATCAGAACACGTTTTTAGATTTTTTTTAAGTTTGGATTTTTAGTTCTCCCGTGCTGTGAGTTTCATGGCGTGGAGAAAATATGACATTTCAGTTCTTCTGCAGCTGTAGGCTGACTCTTACATATTGCTTTCCTTCTTCCTTTTTCAAACAAATATTTACATTCATACTGAAACCCAAACTGCAGAATCCACATTTCAGCCATACTTGGAAGAGGAAGTACCAGCCATAGAGTAGGCCATAACTCTCTATGTTGCTGGGAGGAGCGTAAGTCAAAGCAGGGCGATTCCATGGTCAGCCATGAGAGCATGTTGTTAGGCGCCAGGTCTTACATTATGTAATCATCAGCACATAGCAAACCGGAAACCAGAAAGGAGGACGGAGCTATACACCAGAGACCAAGAAGGAGGCCTGGGAAAAGCCCAATCCCAGTGGTCTACTTCCTTCAGCAAGCCTCCACATCCTAAGGTTCTGTAACCCTGCCAACCACTACCACAACTAGGGACTAAATGTCCAAATCCATGAATCTATGCGGGACAGATCTCATGCAAACACCACAACTATTATTTAATTTTAGTTGAAACTATAAACTAGAAAATATCAACTAAGCTCTTTGAGACGTAGTTTTAAAACCAAAATCTAATTAGTGATAATTCTACAGCCATGATACAGATCTCCCTGAAATAAACTCTGGGCATGGTGCAAAATGCGACTGTTGTGTGTGCTGTTTGATGGTACTTGATAGCATGTCTGTATCACTGAATTCCTGATGTGGGCACTCCGTTTCAGTGATGTGTGTGAATCTATCATCTCGCACAGCAAGTAGGAACACTAATTCCTTTTACAAAGACTTGTAAGGTTGAAGATACTATAGGCATGCCACGATCAACACCAAACAAAAGCAACCCGCCATGCTGTGAAGTTGGGGCCCAAACTACTCTTGCATATTCTTCAAACGCTTTCTCTTCAGTCAGCTAAAGAAGATGGTAAAGAAAGTAGATGTGATCTGAATTCTCTCACGCATTATTCAGCAGAGGTTCTATGTTGTCCCTTTAAATTATAAATGTCATCAAGCAGACAGGATAATCTGCCTCCCCCATGGAAAAATAAATGGAAAAGTAGGTAATCGCGGGTCTTTAACGGGAACCCTCGTTGGCAGGACAGTTTTCTCCTAGGGAGAGAGGTGCACGGACAGCTGCTGACCGAGACACGGACACTATGGTAGTCTGTGCAGTGAGTAAAGTCTCCTGGATCTTGTCTTCAGCAGATGCTCTGATATTGTGCTGTTTGCAGAGCTTGTGGTTCGTGTGTAGCTTTGTATAACTGCAACAAACAATCCTGAACCTTCCTAAAGAAACTTTATAAGGAAAAGGGTTCTAAGCTCAGTTCATGCGGTTCCAATCTAAGATCAGGCCTACCCCCATGGAGTTGTTGGGATTAGCGGGAGATCACCACTCCAGGGGGCATTCTCTTGGAGAAAGCGGTTCTGTCTGGAGAGAGAAATCCGAACAGCAATTCGGGGATCATTATCACTCTTGTAACAACTCCTCTGAAAGGCCAGGGGACCCCCTAAAGCCTACCTTAACCCATTCTAAGAGCAGTGGCCCCAGGGACCCCACCTCTTAAAGGGCCACCACCTCAACACTGCCCTTCTAGGGATCAAGTTACTCCATGAATCCGCTATTTCGGGACCACAGAAGTGAGAAACAGGATATTAATTTCTCTAGTTGTGAATTTAAACACAATCAGAGAGAAGGCACGTGAGTCACTGAAACTGATTGTTCCAAAGGCTGTAAACATTATACATGCATCTAATCTTTGCCTTCCTTCCTGCTGCTGCTGCTGCTGCTGCTGCTGCTGCTGCTGCTGCTGCTGCTGCTGTTGCTTCTGGGTGGTGGTGGCAGCAGCGGAGGTGGTGGTAATGGTGGCAGGGGTAGTGGTGGTAGTGATGACGGTAGTAGTTTGGCCTAGGGACACTTGTTTGTTTTCTTTTGTTTTTACACCATCTTGGATATATTATCGGATGACTAACTCTCTAATACCTCAGCCTCCCAAGTGCTGGAATTACAGGCATGCACCCTATCACCAGCTATTTCCTGATTTTTCTAGTACAGTTTTTGAATGCTGTATAGCACTGCGCATGCATGTGACCCAGAACGAACAAAAATCGATCTGTGGAAGTTAATAAAAGCTGTCATTGATTTGTTTCTCCGGTTAATCCTGTTTGCTTGCCCCTCCCAGTCTGTCACTGTTTGTTCTGAACACTCTATAAATTAGCCCACAAAGACGGTATTTCCATCGGACATATCACCAGAGGTTTGTGTAAGTAGCGTCAGCCGCAAGTCAGTTTGCTGCAGACTCAGTGACACAGAATACAGCAAGGGTGACGTCAGGCTTTTACCTCCCAGGCAGATGGAGGACACAGAATCCTGTGCTACTCTGAGGAAAGAAAGATGGTTAGAACACATGCAAGATAATCCCACCCATTCCCTCCAGACAGGCTTGAGGCTCTCACTGCCCTAGACACCACTGATCCTCTGTGTGGTCGTTGGGTGAGCAACATCAACACCAGCTGGGGACGACAGGCATTGCAGGCTGTCCATCACAGCAAGTCACACATCACCAGGCTGAAACCAAGCCACTTATCTGGTCTTCCCAGAAATTGGAATTAAAGCAAGAGCAAATGGATTTCCAAACAGGCATATTTCAGTGTGATAATGGCGGTGCCTCTGCTTTGCCCCTCATGGAAATGGAAGCTGAGGCTATCTGACCAGTCTGGCTTCTGTGTTACGCCTCTTAGTCTCCATCTCCTAAAGGAAGGTCACTCTGGAGTGACCAATCCACTTTGGATTGCTTCTATTTTCTTCAGTCCCTTCTCTGTCTGTGAAGGCCACCTCTTTGGCCAACTTATTGGAGCACTCATTTTGCAGAATAAAGTTGCCCAGTTACAGGGTCAAAATTGAAGTCAATGAAAAGCTTCAGAGAAGAACTGGAGAGAAGGCCCAGTAAACAAAGCTCCTGCCCCATAAGTGTGAGGACCAGAGTTCAGATCCCTAGGACCTACATCAATGCCAAGAAGACGTGGTTACCTATCTGTAATTCCAGCCTTGGAAGTGGATAGATGGTCCGCAGAGCAAGCTGAGTATTGAGACTAGCCGCAGCCTCCGGCTCTGCCTCTATGAATGAAGAGCAATTCAAAATGATTTCTGACTCCAACTTCATGCTGTTGTATGCAACACACAACCACATACACGCTCATACACATACAGATGTTTATATGCACAGAGCATGTATACACATGTACTTACACACACACACTCACACACACACAGAAAAAATAACTAAACAATGTGGCAGATGATTGAAATGGAATATAAGTACTTGTGTGAGTGGTTGTTGGTCAATGTGGCCACGGGCCATGGACTTGCATTTAATAGATGCACGGAGCTTTAAAAAGAGAAGGTTACCAAAGTTTGTAGTTTGCCAAATAGATATCTGAAGACAGAGGAAAAGCGACTGTTGCGATTTGAATGATAAATATCTCCACAGGCTCGGGTGTTTGAACATTTGGTCCCCAGTTGGTGGCACTCTTTGGGGCATTTTAGAAGGTGTGGCCTTGCTGAAGAAAATGTGTCTCTGAGGGTGGGCTTTGAGGTTTCACAGCCTCACCCCACTCTCTCTGCCTCATGCTTGGAGGAGAAGACAGGATCTTTCAGCTTCATGTTCCCGTTATCGTGCCTGCTACTTGCTGGTTTGCCTAGTCAAGGTGGTGTGTGTGTGTGTGTGTGTGTGTGTGTGTGTGTGTGTGTGTGTGCTGGTTAGGGTTAGTTTTTCTGTTGTTGACTTGACACAAGCTTGGGTCATCTGGGAAGGTGGAAACTCAATTGAGAGAATATGAAAATGTCTCTATCAGATTGACCTATGTGCAGTCTGTGGG
Organism: Alexandromys fortis; assembly: GCF_014885135.2. NCBI lineage: Eukaryota > Metazoa > Chordata > Mammalia > Rodentia > Cricetidae > Alexandromys > Alexandromys fortis. The sequence continues at coordinate 1,397,226 of NW_026067919.1, forward strand.
GCATTGTCTTGGGTGATTATTGATGGCTGATATGAGAGGGATTGCATCTGTGTCTCATGCCTGGTCAAATTCTTCTGTAGGCTGGGGTCTGCTCTAAGCCATGGCAATACGCAGAGTATAAAGGAAGAAGTTGCTAGCATCAGAGTTCAGGGACACATAGTGTGTACTTGATTGAGAAATTAAACTCTGAAGATGATCAGGTCACTCTATAAGCTAGGAAGCCATTGCGGATGGCTTCTGGAACTCCCAAAAGGGATCCATTGGGTGGCCCAGAATCTGCCTCTGCCCCACCTCCTGGCAACGCCACTGGGTGTTTTTACTTCTAGTAAGAACTTTTCTCTGAGAAAAATAGTACAAGTGTCTGTTCTGGCCGGCAAGTACACATGCCACTTTGTAACAAAGGGGACCAGAGAAGACCTCTTCTCCTTTGCCAGAAGCGCTTTAGTGTCCTTCCTCAGAGCGTCACAGACCTCATTCCTGGACATGCACCTCGGTGGCCTCCTTCACAGCACTCACTCCTGGACACACTTGCTTTTCAGGTCTAGCCACACTGGGAATGGACATTCTAGAAAGGGGTAAGGGTGGAGCTTATCTTCCTTTCTCCCTTCCCCTCTTCCCGAGAGCAACTGGTCTTGGGAGGTGGGAGAGTAAAACAGAATAAACCCTGTCTCCGTTAGCATTTTCACAAGTTCTGTGTGCATGAAAACGTGTCCTGGACTTTGTAGCGTTGATTTTTAAGTTTATAGTCAATTGATTTTTTTAATTAACTTTTTTAAGTTTTAGTAACATATATAATTATATGCAATAAAGAGTTTCATGGTGACATTTTCATAATATATAATGTATTTTGATCATCTTCATCCTCTGTGATCCTCTTTTGTCCCCTTCTCCTCCCACTGGTTCCCCTTCTCCTCGGCTGCTTCCCATTCTACGTTCATGTCTTTTAATTGCTGCTGTTTGTTTTGTGAGCCACTGAGTTTAATAAGGTCACTCATAGGAACATGGGCAACTTAGCAGTGGTCATACCCCTGAAGAAAATGTCTCTTCCTTCCCCCAGTGACCAATAGCTGCCCATAGCTTTGGGGGCGGGGTGTAAATTACAGTACAAAGATGTGTTTTACTGTGACATCTCCTTGTTCATGCTATGTCATGGACTTTATTGTTCCCCCTCATCCTGTTGGTGTCTGTGATCTCCCTTCCATGTTCACAACAAGTATATACATACAGTTCACATAAAGAAAGCATGAAACAAGCCGGGCGGTGGTGGCGCACGCCTTTAATCCCAGCACTCAGGAGGCAGAGGCAGGCGGATCTCTGAGAGTTCGAGGCCAGCCTGGTCTACAAGAGCTAGTTCCAGGACAGGCTCCAAAGCCACAGAGAAACCCAGTCTCGAAAAAACAAAAAAAAAAAAAAAAAAGAAAGCATGAAAACATTTGTCTCGATGAGTCTGGCTATTTGGTTTAACATGATAACCTTCCACTTTTGTTTCATTTTTTTAACAATGATTTGACTTTTTTTTTTTTAAACTAAGTGGGTAAGCCAGTGAAGTAAACGGTACTGACTCCAGCACTGAATTCTTCTGAACTTGTAGGACTTTTCTATGAGCCTCAGGTGACAGCTACATCTCAATAAATAGAATATCTAATAAAAGGTTCCTCAGCATCACTAACAGCAGGTTACCCTCCCAGGCTTCAGGGAGCTCTGTTTTGAAAGCATGTCTCCAAGACAACAATTTCATAAACCTGGGCAACACAGGGAGAAGAATCCCAGCAAGTCAAGGGTTTTCCTCACCTAGGTATTAGTAGTCTTGTCAGGTGATAGACAGGCAGAGTCCTTCACTTTTCCCTAGGAAACGGGATGGAAGCTTGCACCTGCACTTAGCAAATAACGTTAGAGAACAGAAGTTCAGCTGCAAACCGTGGGATCCAATAGGAGAAAGGCTTGTCCCAGAGCCCCTGTCTGACCAGAGATGTGGACAGACGAGGCAGGATTAACTGGTCAGCTCCTGGCTAGTACATGAATGAAGTCCAGCAGTGATGAACTGGCCCTTCTGTAGCTGACCACTAGCCCAGCAAGCGCCCTATGCACGTAACCAACACCTCTGCTTCATGCACTCAAGATTACAGGCCTATTAGACTGCCCGACTGAGTGGATCTCCGTGCATCCAGCTGTTTGGGTATCTGCAGGCACTGACAGTTCACCTCTGCCTGAGCCTTGGATTTTATCTGTGAAATGAGTCAGGGTCTGGCCAGCCCAGGCTGGTTGCAGCACTAACTCTACCTGCAAATTAAAACATGCTCACATTTTAATAAAATGGTTCCCATTCCAGCAACCAACCCAACTGTCTACACCTCTTGTGCATTTTAAAAGGCCTGTATGCTGTTCAGAGATATGCATCGAGGCAAATTGTTTAGAAAAAGACGTACTATTGCCTTCCAGTTGCCATTTGAAAGATTGGCTCCTTTTGGTGAAACCATCTGATACTTTTCATGTTTCTAAATATGTAATTACTATCTATCTACATGACCACATGAGTGAAGGGGTGGGTTTGTCTGTCTGTCTGCTTGTTTATTTGGAGACAGGGTCTCGCTTTGTAGCCCAAGCTGGCCTGAAAGTTGCTATGGAGATCAGAATGACCTGGAACTCACAGAGATTCACCTGCCTCTGCTTCCATAGTGCTGGATTAAAAAAGCACACTGCCCAACTATGAACAGTTTTAAAAAAAAAATTTAACAGTGGAGTAAATTCTACCTATTTGAAGTTTAATGCTATTGTTTAAGTGTGTGTGCATGTGTATGTGTAAAGTGAGAGTAGTGTCCAGGCTGGACGCCAGAAGACAACTTCCTGGAGTCCATTACCTCCTTTCCCCTCTATGCATGGGCCCCTGTGATGGAACATGAGTGGCCAGCTTTTCACAGAAGCACTTTTACCCTGAGCTACCTCAGCAGCCCCATGTTTAATGTTTTGACGTTCAGATGTATTAAATGAGAAGAAGAAGAGGAGGAGGAGGAGGAGGAGGAGGAGGAGGAGGAGGAGGAGGAGGAGGAGGAGGAGGAAGGAGAAGGGGGAAAAGGAGAAGAAGAAATACGCATTTTCCTCTGAGAAAATTAATTCAGAAAAAAAGAATAACAAGAAAGGGACAGAAATACTCTGCAGAAATCAAAAGTGTATATACAAAATTTCAGAGTAATTTCTCATTGATAAAACAGGTATTTCTCAGATTGCCATGGGAATAAGCTAGCAACTGCACAGAAGCTGCATCATTACTCTTAATCTAAATAAATTAAATATGTGAGTGCATGTGTGTGCATGCGCACATGCACACACGCACACAGAGAGAAAGAGAGAGACTGTTACCCCCTGATTTTTTGAGGGTAACAGTGTAAACTGCCCTTCCTGGGCACAGCGTTATAAACCTCTAGCCCTCCCCCACTTCTGTGCTTTGATCACTGTAGTCAAAAGGATGTCAAATCTTAGCAAGAAGGCAGAATTTTATAGTAGAGGAGAAATGACTGAGGCAGTACTTTGGTCATGAAGCCCTTACTCCAAGTGCTTCTGTGAGACCATGTTTCTGTGATACCACCGAGTACCCCAAGGACGGGTCATGGGGTGCCTACAAGACTAACGGTGCCAGTTTACAAACAGTAAACCATCGTCACTGGAAGTATAAGAGAAAGTCTTCTATTCCCTCTTAGTTTCAGAATGCTACATGATAAAAATATAATAATGCATGATGCTCAATAGTCTGTAAGCATTTATAGCCCTTGCCCTTACATCTTAAATACAGTAGAAATATGTAGGAAATAAAGCCAAAACAAACAAATAAAAATCACACAACTCAAAATACTCCCACCCGGGAATAAAAAGCGCTGCTCTTAGAGCTAGGGGCTGGACTCCATACGAAGTCTAGGAGGCTGGGAGAAGGCTCAGGGCCCTGACCCAATCTCAGCCCAGCCCAGAACATTTGTCGGTGCTCTGTCAGTCAGGTGTTTCCTGGAACACTGCGGGTGCTTGGGGTTTGGGTCTCACTTGTGTCTGTTTTTAGACTCATTTCTCTGTGTGTGTGGGATGTGGCCACAGCATTGTGTGATGGTAGGAGAACATTAGGTGACGCTTTTTTCCTTCCTCTTCGCCGTCCCAGGGCTCAGGTCCCCAGGGTTGGTGTCCTTTCACAGTCAAGTGCGTCCTTTACCTGTGGCTTCAAGTCTCTCCTTTCCTGAGAAGTTTCTAGTGCATATAACGCTGTTCTGGTTGGACTTTGTCAACTTGACACAGACCTAGGCATGTCTGAGAAGAGACACTCTTGATTGAGAAAATGCCTCCATTTGTCCTGCAGGCAAGTCTACGGGGCGTTTTCTTGAGGGAGGGTCCAGCCCACTGTGGACAGTGCCACCCCTCAGTACAGGTGACCCTGGGTTCTACAAAGAAGCAGGCAGGGCAAGCCTTGGGAGCAAGCCAGAATTGGTGTCCTTCCAAGGTCTCTCCTTCAGCCCCTGTCTTCCCTCTCCTGACTTGAGTTCCTGCTTGGCTTTCTTCAGTGATGGATTGTGATGTGGAAGTGTGAGCCAGATAAACCCTTTCCTTCCCAAATTGTTCTTGGTCACAATGTCTTTAATGCAACCATAGAAACCAACTAGGGTGACGCCTCTCCCTGCCTGGCCTGTCGTAATTGCTGTCTCTGGAAATGTCAGGTGTCTTTGCATGCTCCTCCCTCCACATCCCTTCCTGAACTTCTGCTGTTTCTGCTCATAGGCCATTTCCTCAGGTTTCCCTGCCTTTCTTTACCTTTTTATTGTTTCTCTGTTTCCCAGGTAGTTCCCTTAGTTCTGCCCTCCCCCTTTCATCTTATTGTATGATTTTAAACTCTTATTTTATTAAATAAGAAGGCTATTTGCTATTCTTAATTTTCATGGGATCTTTTCTTCAAGGGCAAAAGTATTCCCATGTCTTTTCCTGTCCCCTCCTTCCCTGTCTCTTCCTCTATCTTTCCTGTTAACAGACCCTCCTTTAGGCCATCTGGGGCAGTAGAGGTCAATTTTTCCTCAGCCTTTTCTTCATCCAGTTGCTGTGAGCCAGGTGCCAGCTTTCAGCTTCCTTTTCTGAAGGAAGCAGGCATGTCTGAGTGAACCAGCACAGCCTGCTGCCCTCGCTGGGCCTGGGCTCAGCTCCCCGTTGTGTGCCCTTTTCTTTTTTTAATGCTAAGTGAGCATGGCTAGGGCCAACATGGCCCTTCCTGCATGCTCCACCCAGTTCAGCATGGCAGGGACATGTTCGCTGCCTCTGAGAGCCATGCACATTGCCCCATGTTTAGGCACATAGCAGGTCCATGTTGCCATTATGCAAGTTGTAGCACTCTGCTCACCCTTTTAAAGGTTCCATAGCCAGACCTCCCAAAAGAGTCAGAGTTCGTGCTGGTTCAAAACTGTGCGGGTATTTTTTTTTCCTACTGCTGAATCAGGAAGACCTCTCTCAAAGGAGCTGCAGCACTCTGTCAGCAAGCAGAGCCCATCTGAAAAAAAAATGCTACTAAACTTTGCTTGTGAGTGTCTAGAGTTCCTTTCCAAGCCCTCTCAGGTTTAATGTGGATTTAGGTAGCACATGATGGAGCGCCAATCTGTTGTGCAGGGACCACTTGTTCATTTCCGGCTTCCCAGACCCGAAATAACCACATAGAAACTGTGTTAATTAAATCACTGTTTGGCCAATCACTTAAGCATATCACTAGCTATGTTTTACATCTGTGCAAGAGTGAGGAGTCTCAGTGCAGTGACAGCCGTGCAGGGGTGAGGAGTCTCAATGGAGTGATAGCCATGCAGGGGTGAGGCATCTCAGTGCAGTGACAGCCGTGCAGGGGTGAGGAGTCTCAGTCAGTATGGTGACATCCATGCCAGGACGGCAGTCTGAATTTGAATCACCAGCACTCAATTAAATCTGGGTGAGTCAGTATACCTGTGTATGTGCATATGTGTATGGTTCCATGTTCTAGATTCTGACATTTCAAAACATTTTAAGAGTGAATTTTTTGTTTTCCAAAAAAAGGAAGGAAGGAAGGAAGGAAGGAAGGAAGGAAGGAAGGAAGGAAGGAAGGAAGGAAGGAAGGAAGGAAGGGAGAAAAGAAAGAGAGCAAGAGAATGGGGGGGGGAAGAAAGTCACTTTTCACTCTGTGGCTGTCTGAAAACCTCAGGCTGAACCCTGCTTCTTCAGGTTGGTTCCTATGACCCCCGCCCCCACAGCCAATGCCCGGAAGCAGGGGCAAGATGTTCCTCTTTCTTAAAGAGGGCCTCTGTTCCATCTGCCTCCTCCTGTCAAGACTGTTGCCGTTCTTTTGCTTTTGCTTCCACTTTTTGGACCCAGCTTAGGGAAGCGCAGTCTTGGGTGCCCCCATGCTGAAATGCAGCCTGTCTGTGGTTGACGGGTATGGGCGCTCACTAGTCTTGTTCCAGGAGAACCAAAGTGACTGGGAGGTTGTGCTTCTGGTCCAGCTTGTCTGGGTGCAGGAGGAGTCCTAGGACCATGATGTCACACTCAGTAGCAGCAGGAGACTTGGGCTTGCTGTCAAGACCAACCACCCCAGAGTTTACATACGTTTATGCTCCTAGGACAGTTACTGGTACTTGTTGGGCAATCTAGAGTAATCATCCAGAAGCTTCCTAAGGTTCACCGCCAATGGCTCTGTGACCTTGGGCACGTCTTTCATTTTCCACTTCACTGTCTAAAAATAAGCTGAAGCAAGCGATCTCTGGGGTTCCTTCCAACTCTGAACTGCTAAGAAAGCCCTGAGCTCCGGAGAGGTGAAGGACCAGTGCCCCAGAGTGACCTAGTTTTGCTACTTCGAGTCATCTCTTTCTAGTTCTTTGGCCTCCAAGTGCCCGAGTTGCCTCTTGTTGAATAAAACAATGGACTTATTGCCAACCTGGGCCCAGCCTGTAGAGCGCAGCACTCTGACCCATGGGGGGTGTAAAAGCCGTCTGTGGTGGTGCCAGCCCCCCACTGAAGATGTGCAGGACCCATGCACAAGGCAGGTGTGATTATCCAAGTAGAACAGAGTTCAAAGCTCAGGCCTTCCGCTGAGAGTCTCCGCTACAGCCAAGGCACGGGGCCGAAGACAGCTTATTTGTTTGTTCCTTGCCCTCCTTTCATTTCCCCAAGTTTGTTTTGGTTTGGAAATCCGGCCTACCCAGGGGAGTGCAGACCTTTCTTCCTTTTCCCCGTGTCTCTGCCTCCTCCGCCCGGCTTGCCCCCACACCCTCGGCACTCAGGCGTCGCTTCCATGGCTGGCTTCCCTTTTAGAATTTTCCCTGGTGCCCCAAGTGTTTACTGGGCCCAGCCTTGGCCCCAGCCTGCTCCCTAGCTCTTCCTTTTCCTCCTCTCTGCTCCGTTCAAAGGCACCCATCCCAGCCGACTGTGGACCAATGAATGCAAAGAACGCCTTCTGATTGACTGGACCCCTTGGAGCCCTAAATTCCTGCCAGAGGCTTTGGCCAGATCTCTTCGGGTAGGGGAAAAGTCGCCGGACCCAAGTGACTTCCCCTAATGGGTCGTCAGTCTCATCCTGCAAGTCCACTAGGTGTCTCTGTTAAATGCATTTTTCCAGTTTCTGTATTGCAGCAACAGACTCGGTCCTCAGCACACCTCTACATACAGTCCTTCCTACAGCCCTCAAGTAGGCTCACTTTAAAAAGGAAACATCTCAAAGAAGCCGCTCCCTCTGAATTCATGGCCTCTCCTCCATCTGCGAGGGGGAGGGTAGGGATTATCGCTTTCTCTACACTCCAGACCCTCTTCTTCAGACGGGACCCCTTCCCAGGACTTCTTAGGAGCATTTTCCCTTCCTCCACTTTAAGAGAAAATTGTGTGTGTGTGTGTGTGTAGGTGTGTGTGTGTGTGTAGGTGTATATAAGTATATAGGTGTATATATGTGTGTGTGTGTGTGTATATATATATATATATATATATATATATGGTTAGAGTTAGGGGTTAGGGTTAGAGAGGGGGCATGTATATATGTTTATATGTCATCCTCATCAGCTCTTAAAAATCTCCAAATCTTCCATTAGGTTTTACTTTAGTTTTGATTCACTACTTTTCTTTTATTACTGAGTTTTAGTTATAAAGCATGGGGCTTTGCTCTGAGATTTTCGCACGTGTGTATGCTGTGCTTTGCTCTGAGATTTTCACACGTGCGTATGCTGTGCTTTGGCAGAATCCGCCATCCCTCTTACGCTAGTCTATGCCTTCCTTCCTTCCCCTTTTCTCTGGGTCTTACTTATTTTCATAGTTTTATCCCATATATGAAGGAAAACACAAAACACCCGTCCTTGTGGCACTGGGTGTTTCCTGTAACATGATGGACTCTAACTGCTCCCATTTTCCTGCAAAAAAAACAAAAACAAAAACAAACAAAAAACATAACTTTATTTTTCATAGCTGAGTAAAACTCCATTGTAGTTCATTCAAAAGCACATGCCCTGAAGCCAACTTCCAGGTGTTTCCCCTCCCCCGCCATTCCCTGCACACCTCCTGTCATCTCCAGACATCCCCTGCACACCTGACATCCCCTGCACATCCCCTGCACACCCCTGACATCCCCTGCATACCTGACATCCCCTGCATACCTGACAACCCCTGCACACCCCTGACATCCCCTGTCATCCCCTGCACACCCCTGACATCCCCTGTCATCCCCTTCACAACCCCTGCCATCCCCTGACACCCCCTGCACACCTCTGACACCCTCTGAACACTCTCTGCATACCCCTGCAGCTGATTCCCAGATGTCCCCACCCCTGCACACATCAACTCCCAGTTGTCCCCAACCCTGCCATCCACACAAGCCCCTCTGCACCTGGGTTCCCAGTGAGCACCATGTCTGTCGCCTGGATTCCCACTGACTCTAACACAATCCCTCTGGTAACCAAGAAACTTGTTGAAGTCATCAGCAGCTCCATGACAATTCTTCTGACTTCTTACCAGACCCAACACTCAGGTTACTCCTTTCTGTCACAAGCTCTTCCCACAGCTTAGATGCTTTAAAATCCTTAGGACCTCAGGACTTCATACCTCCTAGATTCTTGTGAGCATGTGAGTCAGCCTTCCTCAGCCTCCCTTACTAGCTTCACACTTTCTCTTCTCACACAGTACATCCTGGTTACAGATCTCCCTCCCTCTACTCCTGCCAGTTCTCCACCTCCCCTCCCATCTGAATCCATTCCCTTTCTGTCTTTCATCAGAAAAGAACAGGCTTCTCAGAGATAACAACCAAATGGTACAAAATAAAATATAACAGGATAAAACAAAAGCCATCATATAGAAGTTAGACAAACCAATAGAAGGAAAAGATCCCAAGAGCCAGCACAGGAATCAGAGACCCACTCATTCACACATTCAGGAGTCTCATAAAAATATTAACCTGAAAGCTATAATAGAGAAGAGAACCTGGTACAGACGCTGTGCACAGTGCTTCGGTCCCTCTGAGTTCATATGACCATTGCTCAATTGATTTAGAAGGCCTGTTCTCCAGGTGTCCTCCATCCCCTCTGGCTCTTACTGCCTCCTCTTCCACAGGGCTCCTGAGCTCTGAGGAGAGGGATTGGATGAAAACACTTGATTTAGAGATGTGTGTTCCAATATCTATCTATCTATCTATCTATCTATCTATCTATCTATCTACCTATCTAATCTATCTATCTCCCCTTCTCTCTCTCTTTTTCTCCTTCTCTCTCTCCTCTTTCTCTCTTTCCCCTTCTCTCTCCTTCCCTCCCTCCCCACTTTCTCCTATTCCTCTCTCTCTCCTTCCCTCCCTCCCCACTCTCTCCTATTCCTCTCTCTCCTTCCCTCCCTCCCCACTTTCTCCTATTCCTCTCTCTCTCCTTCCCTCCCTCCCCACTCTCTCCTATTCCTCTCTCTCCTT
>NW_026067919.1:1407224-1410726 GCF_014885135.2 Alexandromys fortis
CTCTCTCTCTCTCTCTCTCCTTCCGTCCCTCCCCACTCTCTCCTATTCCTTTCTCTCCCTCTCCCCCTCCCCCCTCTCTCTCTCTGTAATATTTGGATGTGGGTCTTGGTATTTGTTCCCATCTGCTGCAGGAGGACGCTTCTCTGATGATGACTGAATAAAGTACTTGGTTTGTAAGAATAGCGGGATATTATTAGGAGTCATTTTATGGTTACTTTTTTTTAAGCCAATAGTGTTTGGCTTTATCCTAGGTCTATGGGCTCACTACTCTCTGGTTCTTGGTCACCCACACAGTGTCAGGTATGGGTTCCAACTCACGAAGTCTGCCTTCAGTCACGGCAGACATTGCTTGGTCACTCCACACGCTTTGTGCCACCATTGCCCTCACATATTTCGCAGGCAGGACCCCATTGTAGACCAAGAGTTTTGGGGCTGGATTTGTGTTTATATTTCTCTTTTGGTAGCTGCAGAGTACATTCCCATACCAAAGACATGAGAATATTGGGGTGAAGGGTCCATATGGGCACCAGCTCACCCCTTTCATACTCAGTGTTTGTGTGGGTGTTGTCTTCAGCAATGGGGCCTTGCTGTCAGTTTGTAGAGATGACCCTACTGTCTTGGCAACCGCCTGAGTTGTTTGGAGATTTCTATGGGGCCCCTTTGGCCAACAACTTAATTGATGTAACCTGGTCTTGGTACTAGAAGCTTCAGATGGTGACAAGAGATGGACAGTAGGGGTTCTCTCTCCTTCGTTACATGGAGACTTCATTACGATTGCCTGCTTATATTTTGGGAAGTGTCCATTGCACTAGGTTTCCATACCGCTCCTCAAATGTCCCTCAGTTCTACTTGTCTTTCCTTGCATTCCCTCCCTCAAGCCCATCTCCCCTCCCCCTCACCTCCCCCTCCCCACCTGATCCTCTCATTCCTGCACCCCAGCCCCAGTCCAACCATAAAATCTATTCTATTTCCTCCCCAGTGTGTCCCCCTGGGATCTGTGTGCGCCCCAGTCTTTTCCTCTATACCTAACCTCTCTGAGTCTACAGATTATAGTTTTATTATCATTTATTTAATGACTAATAGCCACATATCAGCAAATACAAGCCATATTTATCTTTCTGGGTCTGGGTACTTCACTCCAGGTGATTTTTCTAGTTGCCTACAAATTTTATGACTCTTTTTCAACAGCTGAATAATACTCCCCTGTGTAAATGTACGACATTTTCTTTATCCATTCTCTTTGAGTAGTGTTAAGCTTATTCCCAGTTTCTAGCTATTATGAATAGAGCAGAAATGAACATGGCTGAGCAAGTGTCCTTGGAGTAGATTGAAGCATCCTTTGCGTCTAATCCCCAAAATAATATAACAAGTTCTTTCTGACTGTCCCATCCGAGAGTGCCCCATTGGGCAGCACACTTTTTTTTCCTTGTGCAGTGCTTTAGCAAGTCCTCACCGCTGCCAAGGTGGGCACCTCCCGCCCACCCACAGCTCCCTCTGATATGAATGCAGGACACCCTCACCCTTCCAACACAATAGCCAGGATGACGTTGGGTGTTTTCGGTTTTAATTATAGGTATGTGTGTGTGCACCTATGTGTGTATGCGCATGTGACTTCAAGCATCCTTGGAGGTAAGAAAAGCATGCCAGATGCCCTGGTGATGGAGTTGTCGGCATTTGTGAGCTACCTGGTGGTGTTGGGGACCAACTCCAGTCCTCTGCAAGAGCATAACCAGTGAACCATCTGCCCAACCCCCAAGACAGTGTTTCTCTGTAACTTTGGCACTAGCTCTTGTAGACCAGGCTGGCCGCACACTCACAGAGATCTGCCTGCCTCTGCCTCCTGAGTGCAGAGGTTAAAGGCATGCGCCACCACCGCCCAGCTCTAGATACAATCTCTCTTACTTCCTTTGCCCAAACCCTTCAACTTATGATAAATATAAACCCCTGCCTGGCCTTGCTCTTATTGGCCTCAGCAGCGTCATCTCCTCTGATGCCCCTAGCCCCTCTCCTTCCACCTATGCCAGCTTTCCATGACTTCAGCATTCTGTGGGCCAGGCTCCCATCTCCTAGAGCCGAGGCTTGGGCTTTACCTTTTTTCCCTTTCTGCCCAGGCAGCTCATACCTGCCCTTTGCTCTCGTCCTAAGCCTGGCTGCTCTGGGACTCACACCCCACTCACCACTTCTAGACAAACCCCATGCCTTGGCATTTGCTCCATGGCTCTTCACACTGTAATTTCCCATTGGCTTGCACAGTTATCTTGATTGGCACTGGGTCTCTCGGTAAGTATAGTATAATATATATTATTTATGTTTTGCACTGTATGTCTAGTTCCTAGCACATGGTAGTTGATCAGTAGACCTACAGAAATATTTTAGCTGCTGTGTTACTTTCCCTAGGGAGCCTAGGTACATCCATGCCAAGTAGGGAGAGAAGAAAGATCAAAGAAATGATTTCATCCAACTCCAGCATGGGGAGCCAGTGATTTCACTGGGGCCACTTACAGGACCATGGGCAAGGATTCCCTCTGAGAGCATAAGTGAGCAGATTCTCAAGGATCAGACATGAGTGTGACCTACGGGAGGATGGGGAGGGGCTACCTGCGGGATGGTCGGTGTCCTGACAGCTTTATCAGCAGAAAGGCCTCTACATGAGTGACAATTCCCAAAACTACCTCATCACAGCTTTCCAAATGATAGTCTCCATTGCTTGTATATCGAACCCTCAAGGGAGAAGCTTCTGGGTCTCCTAATTGTCTTGTTTTGTGAGTCTCATGAGCCCCTCCTGCTCCTTCAGAAAGAAGTGTTTCAATCCAGGGAAACATTTTATGTTCTACAGAAAATGCATAGAATGAGAGAGAATCAGGGTGAAAAGAGAGACAATTATGAAGCATTTGATCTAAGATATTGTGCTTCTGCTCAGGTACAAGATTTATTGAATGATTATAATGAAGATTTTCTGTTAACTAAAAAACAGAGAGTCCTAAGGATTTAACCATGTGAACCAGTAAAAGTACTTTATTCTGGGAAAACAAAAGCAAAAAATAAAAACTAAAGCATGTCTCCTTTACACCCTACCCAAGGACTCTATTTCTGTGGGAATATGATATTGATAATGATAACAAGTGTAGTGTGTGTTTCCTAAGGACCACAAGCACTTCTAAAATGCAGACTTCGGTCTGTGGCTCATGCATGTTGTCAGGGGGAAAACCCAAGCTGTCACTTGCTCGTGAAGGGCTCTGCATTCCTCTTGCACATGACTAGTGTCGTTAGCGGGCCTAAGTCAGCTATTGATCAAAGGGAAGTTAAGGTGGTGCCTGGGCTAGTTCTGTTTGAAACAAAGTCTTTGTTTGGACAAACAGGCATGCCAACTCTCCCTAGAAAGAAATGGCTTACTGTATTCAGTCAGGTCCAAAGAACTGAGACCTCTCCAAGGGGAAAAAAGAAGGAAGTAATAGTAGAAGGGAGGGAGGGAGGCAGGGAGGGAGGGAGGGAGGGAGGGAGG
>NW_026067919.1:1410746-1422921 GCF_014885135.2 Alexandromys fortis
GAGGGAGGGAGGGAGGGAGGGAGGGAGGGAGGGAAAGGAAGACATAATCTTGATATTAAGCAGCCAAACCTACAGTGCTCAATCCTTTTCCAAAGGCCTAGAAATAGAAAGTAGATATAAATATTGTAACTGTAATTCTTGCTTGATACCTGTTTTGTTATATGTAATTTTACTATGTTAAAATTAAAGCCTTCCTTTTTATTTAAACAGAAAAAGGGAGGTGATGTGGGTTTCCTTCTGTAGGCTGTGATTATCATTAATAAATAAAAACTGCTTTGGATCTATAGTAGGGCAGAACTTAGGAAGGCGAGGAAAATTAAATTGAATGCTGGGGAAAAAGTGTGGAGTCAGAGAGAAGCCATGTAGCCCCACTGGAGACAGATGCCAGAACTTTAGCCAGTAAGCCACAGCCACGTGGTGATACGCAGATTAATAGAAATGGGTTAAACTAATACGTAAGAGTTAACCAGTAAGAAGCTAAAGCTAATGGACCAAACAGTGGTTTAATTAATACAGTTTCTGTGCGATTATTTTGGGGCTAAGCGGCCAAGAACTAACTAGTGGCCTTCTCCAACACCTAGAAGACTAGGACACACATGTTGCCTCTTAGGCACTGGCGTGCAGTCCTCTTCAGCACTGGATGGACTCAACTGTTTCAGTGGTACTTCTCTAATTCTAAATACATGCAGGTCCTCTTTGGGACAGTCTTCAGGGATAACAGTATATGAGCAAGTACATCTTCATCCTTTTGAAGGCAATTTTTTTTTTAAGAAAAGTCCCAATGTCTGTCATGAAGAATCAAATCTAGTAAATCCACTTGAGATTCCAGAAGGCTAAAGTTCAAAATGATCCTGTCTCCAATGTAGGAAGGAAAGAAGTGGCTGTGAAAACAGGCCACCTGGCTCTTCACGAGGAGCTCCAGAAACACATGAAGAAATGGGAAATGTGCTCTGCTGCTCCTCAGATGGCAGGGCTTGCACATTCTTCTGTGTTTGTCTAAAGACTGAGTCTCTTTTCTTCGGAGATTTGAGCTGGCTATCCTCTATGCCAGCTGAGGCTGGCAGGGTGTGTTTGATTTGGCCAAGGCAGTGGTTTTATTTTAAAAATCGAATTAGGATTTTAAAACCAGGAGATTCCAAGTACAAATTTGGATTTCTGGTCTCCTCTGGAAAATATGAAGACTCAGTAAAACTGCTTCCCAGGCCTGTGTGGTTCCTGGAACAGTTTCTGCCGCTCCGTGAAGGAGACAGTGAGGCCAGCCTCAGTCCTTCCTGCCACTACTCTCAACTCCCAAAGAGCATTCCAGGTTCCTCTCCCTCTCTCCCCTGGTCGCTAGCTTTCTGTATCATGGGTCCTTTAAATGCCTGTGCCATCGGCCCCACAGTGAAACCGATGGGTGTCTACCGCATAGATGGATGTACAGCTTCTAACATGGATGTCCACTTCGGGTGAATATCGAGCCTTAAGTGTGAGTGTCTGCTTCACGGATAGATGTCTAGCCTCTAACTCCCAAAGGCATTTACAGCTTCTAGAGTCACTAATGTCACACTCAGCAGGAAAGACATCTAGGTGTTTATGTTTCTCATAAACTCATGCAGCATGCGCTCTCTCTCTCTCTTTCTCTCTCTCTCACACACACACATGCATGTACACATGCACACGCACACACATGCACACATACACACACACACACACACACTCACGTTATTTGATGCCGTGGTCATGCTACTGCGTTATTTCCACAGCAGTTTGGGAAAATGCCCATTCTTCCTCGTGTTTGCCACCTCTGTGTCCCCTTCTTTGTGCTGTAGGTATTAATCATTCCAAAAGTCACTGAAACAGATGAAAGGTCCTTAGTGAAAATGTCTCCTTCCAGCCATTGAGCTACCCAGGTCCCCTCCCTGTTCGCAAACACGGTTTCTGGCCTGTCCATCAGCAGACATGCCTTGCCTGAGTGTCTATGTCCTTCCTTCTCTGTGTGCCTGGGTGTCATGGACCACGTGCAGGGTTGTGTCCCGAGTCTCAGTTGACAAGATTTCCTACAGGTTATGACACTTCTCAAAGTGTTCCTTCATCTTTTAATGCTCACATGGTGTCCTGTTGGGTGAGTGTTTGATGGACTATTTCCGTGGTTACTGTTGACAGATGTTTAAATTTTACACATCGCCTTTTACCGGCACTTCTTTGTTGTCCTTTATGGCTTTAATTTGCTGTGCTTGAATTGTCCCCAGCTTCACGTTGAACCAGATATAGGGTATGAGCTGTGGATCCAACTCTAGGGTGTTTTTCCCCTCCTGGATAGTTTGGTGTTTATCTCTTCTCCATGAACTGGGGTACTTTTTATCATACTATGAATCTCTTTATGTATTAAATTCTCAGATAGAGTGCCCACTTCATACATAGTCACCCGTGTCTGAATGTCTGCCATGGTTTATCAATCTGCTAACCTCCCACCAATCCCAATAGGTGCTGTTTTAATGATGACGGCATTGCGCTATGTTTTATTAACTAATTAGAACCAATTTCCTCCTCATTGCTCCTTCTTTTCAATAGTGTCCGCCGCGTGTGTAGTATTGTGTCAAAAAAACCTTCATATAGTCTCCTGTGCAGTGGGTTGCCAAGCCATCATGACCAAGCGATGGGCTATATCAAATGTCATTTTAATCATCCCGCAAGGAAATCAATATCTTTCACTCAGTGGACTTACTGCTATGAACAATTTACAATTTCTTGGTCTGCAGAAAGTGTTCTGCCTTCTCTGGAAACCTTTTCTTTACGTGAGTCCTTCGCTGATATTTTAGTTGAGATCCTCACATCAGTACTGATAAGCAATCTGGCAGTTTCTTTGGTGGTGTCTTTTTTAGTATCAGAATCAAATTTGAGGAAATATGTTGTTTTTACAAAAAAACTTTTTGAAGGACTCTTTTGACCAGGGAAATAATCACACATTGAAACCATCCAGATTTGGCATTCTCAGGAAGCGAGGAGAGTTCCCTGGACTCTATAAGTCTCTATAACTTATGTTTCCTTTTCTATCTCATAGTAGAACTTCTTTTCTCAAAAAAATAAAATAAGAAACATTCTTTCACTCTTTCTAATTCTCAACACCAGTAACTGCTACCCTTCTCTTATTTTTAGTTCTGCATGTTTGTCATCTGTTTCTATTTTCCTTTAGTTAGTTCATCTACTGTTTTGGTTTTGATTTTTCCAAAAATCACCTTTTGGAGATCACTTATAACCTTCCCTAATTCTGTAGGCTGTCTGACTGTATTTTGGCAATTTTTTTCTTTCCATTGTCTTTTACTATATAATTATTTTTCTCCAGTGCCTTTGCGCATTTATCTCTGAGTCATGAAGATGAGGAAAATCCTCGGCAATGCTTTCACCTGGGGTACGGATGGTGTCGTGGGCATCAGCCCTTGTTCTGTCGCTCGTGGTTGCTTTCTTGCACATTTACTAAGACTTTTATTCACTCTTTGACAGGGTTATTTAGGAGAGAATTTTCCTGCATTCAGAGAAGTTTCCCTTTTTTCTTTTGGTATGTGTTGATGTGTCTTTCTTCCTGTAAAGTTTCTGAGTTTTTGTTCTGTGGAAGCATTTCTTGAGCTCAATGGCTTCTTTTTCCTTCAAATTTTACAAGGAAAGAAAGTTCATAGTGTCATTTTTTTTTAGCATCTGAGTGGTTCTCCATTCTATAAATGCACCATGCTTTCTTTATCCGTTCTTCAGCTGAGAGGCATCTAGATTATTTGCAGCTTCTGACTATTATGAATAAAGTCTCTATGAAGATACTCGAGTAAACGTCCTTGTGGTAGGATGGAGTACCCGTGCATCACCTAACAATGGCTATTATAGTCTTCCTCTCTGTATTCTACTATCCCCCTTTTCAAGTGTGAAGTTTTGTTTACAATTCTAGGATAACAGTATTCTGATTACTCTGATATTACTTTATACCTGCTTAATCTCTTAAGGACATAGCACGATGGGGCTTCCACTTATTGTTCCTTGAATTCCTGTTGTATTCAATGTAATAGCCTTCAGTGCTGTTACTTGGTGTGCAATCACTCATGACGCTTCTGTTTTGCACTTGATAAATAACTGTAAACTTAATTAAACATCGGCTGCCCGGCAGCTAGTGCTACCTACCTTAGTTGATTTGAGAAGATCTCAAAGGTGAAGACTTCTTAGGAGGCGCAGGTTGTTGCTGGCAGGCGTGCCTGTGATTGAGCCAGGAACAACGGCTTGTAATGCCCGGCTGCTTCATCCATGTGGTGTGTGCTCAGCCTTGTTACTCCTTCTCTCTGGAGGTTGTCCTTTGAGTAAGACATATTACAAGAAGGGACAGTCCTGTTCTGTTCCAGTGCCCGTGTGTAGGATGGCATTGTCTAGTTTTCTGTTCATGTGACAAGGTAGTGTGACCAAGAGCAGTTTGAGGAAGGAAGAGTTTATTTTGGCCCACAGGGAAGACTCCATCATGGTAGGAAAGGCACAGCAGCAGGTAGGCATGGTGACAGAAGCAGGAAGCTGGCTGATAGCGTTTCCATCTACACATAAGCAGCAGCGTGAGACCGTGGGGGGCGGCGGGGGGGGGGCAAGCTATACCTTCTTGAAGCCTGATTTCAGCGATGTGCTTCCTCCAGCAAAGCTCCCTGCCTCCCACAAAGGCACCAATCAGGGAGGTAAGCATCCAAATACTTGAGCCTACTGAACCCATGTCTTGTTTAACCACAAGAAGGGAGGGGAAGAAGAAGAGAGGGAGGGATGGACAGATGGATGGATGGATGGATGGATGGATGGATGGATGGATGGATGGATGGATGGACAAACAAGTGAAATGAAATGCTCAGTGTGTTTTGCAGATCAGGATTGTTAGCCCGGGCGCTTAGGCTGCATCTCTGCCCAAACATGCCACTCTTTATGGGGCAAGCTAACTTCCACATTCCTCTGGAGTTTGTCATTGCCTCGCGCCAGGAGCCAGTCTCGGTGTGCAAGGGGCTCCTCCTGTATGTGCACAGATTTTCTTACTTGCTTTATGGTCTAAATCAAGAGGTGTAATAACATGCCAGAGACGGGAGTCTACGGCCTTGTCCTGGATTTCATTTCTGGGTCAGAGAGCTCCTGTCCCAGAGTGAAAACGATGAGTTCTCTGTGACAAAGCAAGGTCACAGCCTTCTTCGATTTTAGAGCCATGTTGTCATGAGAAAACTCCTAACCACCAAGTGTTCATTGAAAGTAATAATTGTTTTAAAATATCTAGAAATACATAACGGACAGGGCAGAAAACAGACTCAAATGTCAATAGTTAGTGAGCACATATTTTAGGTTTTCTTTTCTCCTTTGTACTTTCTCTGTGTACAACCATTAGCAAGGTAAACAGATTTTATTTCATAAAAATGATTTTTAAAAGTCGGGTACTAGGGCTGGGGACGTGACTTAGTAAACAGAGCTACGTACACATGAGAGAGAACTTGAGTTTGGGCCCCAGAAAGCTTGACAGAGTAGCATTTTGTCCGTAATGTGAGTGTTCCTATGGAAAGATGGGAGGTGAAGAGAGAAGAACCCCTAGCATCTCAAGGGTCAGCTAGCCCGACTTACGTAGCGAAGAACAACAGGTCCTGTCTCAAGATGGGAGCTGTGAGGAACCTGACACCTAAGGTTACCCTCTGACCTCCGTTCAGGCTCCGGGATGATGTGGCTCTGAACCCATAATGTGTAGACACAGACTTTTTTTTTTTTTTTTGACATTCAAATTTCCACTCTGCCGCCCTTTGAGTGGAGGGTTAATGTTTCCCACGTGTGCTCAACTCTTGGTTAGCAATTATTCAGATTTCTTGCACTTAGCAGAGGCAGGCTTGACCAAGTCGCGGTGGTGCCGCTTCCGGTGGGGACTCTCGGAAGCACTCATCCGTTTTTTGCAGGCAGGCAGCCAGTGCCTAGCGGTCAGGCTCCAGAGAAGCGAGCAAAGTCACACCCGCTCATGCAAGCAGGAATTTTGGTATCGAGAGTTGGTTGTTGTGTGGGTGTTGGAGCACTGGGCAAGGGAAAAGGAGCACTAGGGACCCCGGTGACAGGAAGCAGCTTGTCATTCTTGCACCTGGGAAATGGAGAGAGGAGGCCGGACTGCTGAAATCCAGGAGCTCAGAGGAGCCGTCCCAGAAGTGCTAAACGACGGCCACCAACAGCTGCTGGAACCTCTGAGGGATGGATGCATAGAGGACAAACAGGAAGACTAAAAGGAACAGATGCTCCTACGGACCAGTGCCGGGGACACCCGCGGACCAGTGCCGGGGACACCCGCGGACCACTGAAGGAGAACAGGAAGAAACCCCTTCTAGTGTCTCCCCTCTTATTAGCTGAATCCAGTTGGAATTCCCTTTGGCAAGGAACTCTAAGGAATGGCTTGCCAAGTGCCAGCCCCAGGATTTCAGAAGACGGCAGGGTAGATTTGTGGCAGTCAGCTTTGGGGTGGGAAGTCAGCGATTTTGTAACTGCTGCTACCTCTATCCCCTGTGCCATACCAGCCCTGTACTGTCCTATGTTTACAGACATCTCTTAGCTTTTTTTTATTTTATTTTATTTTTGGTTTTTTGAGACAAGCGTTCTTTGTCGCTTTGGTGTCTGTCCTGGAATGGCCTCGAAGTCACAGAGATCCGCCTGCCTCTGCCTCCCAAGTGCTAGGATTAAAGGCATGCACCACGGCCGCCCAGCTTCTCTTAGTTTTTAAGAAGAGAACGTTTCTTTTCTTGTGGGTCTTTTCATTTTAGCCACCTCCAGGGCCATCAACGTGAGACTGATCCAATAGCACCTGTGGGGCTCATTTCTTGCATACTCCTACCCAGCTTCTTCATGGGTAAAGTTTATTCTCATGAACTTGACCCCAAAATAAGAGGAATAATATTCTCAATCAAATGGAGCAGTGGTTATTAATAGAACCTCTAATTTTATGAATAATCCTGTAACCTTTGCTGAACTCAGAAATGTCTCATCTCTCGCAAGAAATGTTTTCTTGTCTCCAAGGTAAGATGTGTCTGACTGACAGAAAGTTGACTGTATGGATTCTCAGACTGAACCTTTGAAAGGTTTTGTGTCAGCCTGACCACGTCTTGTGTTCTAGTCACTAAAGTTTCAGGAGCTTACTGTTCTGTTCTTGCTAGAGAATTCACGTTTTTTAAAATCCAGTGGGTTGTATTGCGTTCTGTTTTCATCTTTATCGCTATCGACAAGGAAAGTTATTCGCTAAGGCCTCTCACTCTGAGCTGGCGAAGATGGATCAGTGCATAAGAACGCTTGCTGTCAAGCCTGATGACCTGAGTTCAATTCCTGGGACCCACATGGTGGACAGAGAGGACTGATTCCTGCAAATTGTCCTTTGACACCCCCCAGGGGAGCTGTGGAATTTGCATACATACAAATAAATATAAAATCAAAAAAAAATCTTGCACTCAGAAAATGTTTTAAATTCAAATCCTTCAGAACAAAATTTGAGCAATAGGTCAGGAGCCATGATTCTGAAATCTGACTTTGCCACATACTCACATTTATCTTTTGACATCCAACTTGGGAGTCTAAGCTCAATCATCTGTGAGATATAATAAGGAAGGGTCCCAGGCATCGAATTAAATTCCCAGTGCAAAGTGACAATATAAGTGAGTATGGCCATCCCTTTCCCTGCAACAGTGGCCGCTGACATGGTTTAGAGCTTAACTAGATCCATGGCATATAGACTCCAGACCTGACTTGGATCCTTAAAAACTTGGGATAATATCTCAGTGGGTAACTATGAGGACCTGCGCTCAGATAAAAGAGGTATATGACCCTATTACCTCAGTGTTGTAAGGGGCAGAGGCAGGAAGATCTCTGGGGCTCTCTGGCCGGCCAGCCTTACTCCAGGATCACAAGGGACCCTCTCTCAAGGGCATAAGGCAGTGAAATATGAATGGGCACATGCAGACGTCAGAGAGAGGGGGGGGAGGGAGAGAGGGAGAGAGGGGGAGAGGAAGAGAAGGAGAGAGAGAGAATACAAAAACAATAAAAACAAAAGTCTTTTCAATCTTAGGGAAGAGTCACCATTCCCAATTGTAAAATGCGTTGGGCTGCCTACTGCCTAGGTCACAGAATAATCCAAGAAATGGGTATGTGGGACCACACATAGCAGAGTCCTTGGCACACTGGATCCACGTCATAGGTCCTAGCTTGTTGCTGCTGTTGCCTGTGATCATGGTTACAGTTGTTTTCGGTTCTTTGGAGAACTGGGTGCATGTGCAGGATACTGTTATGCTCAGTCCGTGAGGATCCCAAAACACCATCAGGGAGACCAACTCACCAAAATACAAAAGCAAGGAGCCGCTTGGTGGATGAGAGACTGAGATAGATAGGCATGCCATGCAGAGGAAGTAGTTATTTATTTAGTGGGTTGAATAAGGGTAAAGGGGAGATTGAGGAAGAACAGAGAGAGGAGAGAGAGAGAGAGAGAGAGAGAGAGAGAGAGAGAGAGAGAGAGAGAGAGAGAGTGGGGGAGAGGAGAGGATCCACAGCAGCAACTACCTGAGCTCAGAATGGAAACAGAAGAGAGAGAGAGAGAGCTGCCTTGGTGGAGGGGGGGGGGGGAATGGCTTGTCTCTTAAAGGGACAGGACAGACCATTATAGATGTCACATCAGTTTTGAGCAGAGGGGTTATGTGAGCTGACATTTATTATAATAACACTTCTCTGGCTACCATGTTCAGGGGCAACAAGACCAGATTCAGGGATGTTGGTATCTCAGTGGCATTATACTTCCAGACCATATGCAAGGGACTGGGTTCTGTCATGCTCAGACGACGGAGTCCCCAAAAACCAACTAGCTGGCCAAGTCCTATAGGTAAAAGCAAAGAGCCTTCATTCTTATTCAAGTTCAAACTTGGATTCTCCATGTATCCAATGTATTGCCATAATTGGAGAGCCCTACGCTTAGTTTGGGTGAGTTCTTTATAATACCAGAGGTTGGGGTGAGGGATTTTTAAGGTTCAGGACCCCTGACTGGCTGACATTTGTCTAGGGGTGTCCTGGTGAAAAGCGATGGGTGTGTGCTGGTAGGTGATCGTATCTACAATGGTTGGAACATTAGGCATTTCCTTTGGATGGTCTGTTCCTGGGTGGTTCCTGGGTGATCAACCAGCTATTGCCTTAGGGCAAACTACTGAGACTCAGGCCTCTATTGAGCTTGTCATGACTTGGCCCTATATCCCCGTTCACATGGGTTCTGCTTATTCAGGAGTTTAAGGAGACAGCTTTGGGACCTAAAAACCATTAGCTAACAGATTTTTCTAGGGCAGTGGCCATCCTCTGCTACCAGGCCCTGTAGCTCTTGAATACAACCAAATTATAATTATAATCCTGACTGTCCTCTTTGGTTCTCTGGTTCTGCATAAAGAACCAAAGTGTCTTATTGCAGAACCATTTTAGTTAATAAATCCATTAATTGACAACTCTGGGCCTATTTTCCTGTTATGTCGATGGGCATTATAGGTAACAATTTTGCATGCACCCCGTGCCAGGGAGCTCCCCCTTGTTCAGCATCTCAACCTATTTTGGGCAGGGGGCATAGGACAATATGCTATTTTCTGTAACTACTTTGAACTGACATTGGGGCTTTGTTATCAGGGCTAAAGCAGGCTGCAAGACTTGTCAAAGGTGAGGAGATAATTCAGGCAATGGGTCATTTATCAGAAAGCACTGTGAGATACAGGGACACCCCTGTGCCCTACGTGGAAGGCAGCCCTGGTGTTGACCTCAGCTGTGGCTGAGCGTCAGCTCTGGTGGGCAGTCTTCATTACAGAATGTTAATTGGAGGGGCTGTGGGTCGACAGTGGGATTTTCAATGCTGCCTGGAGACCGTGTGTGTGTGTGTGTGTGTGTGTGCGTTCAGCCTGCATTGACCACTAGAGCTTTGGAGCATTAAATAGTCCTGTGGTTTTTACTTGGCAACTAGGAAAACAAAACTCCACAGTTGGCCATGGCTGCTCATTGACTTCCATACCTGGAAGTGGCCAGAGACACCATTGGTTGTGGCAGTGACTGAGCTGTGGGCCGGAAGCTATAGAGCATCCTAGCTGAAGCCCGCTGGGCAAGACAGCCCTGAGGTTCATTCTGTCCTTGGCCAAATCCAAAGTAGGTCCCTGGGTGTGAGAGTTTTCCTCTTACCTAAGAGAGGGCTTGGTGCTTGCATTGGTACATAACAGCAAAGGAGGACTAGCCCCTTCAGTGAGCCCATGTGTGAGTCATTCAGCAGTTCTTAAGAGGAATTGTGACAGTGGCCAGGCATTGTACACGAAACTGCTGGTTATAGATAGATAGATAGATAGATAGATAGATAGATAGATAGATAATAAATAATGTTTAGACTAGTCTTATTCTGGCTGAATGGCTCACAGTAGATGCCATAAAATATTTCACAATGTGTTGCTTGGAGGTGGCTTTAAGTAAGCTCAAAGGGGGGGAGGGGACTCTGGGCTGCGTATCTGAGCTGTTGGCATTTCTAACGCAGAGAGAGATGAATAGAACATTATTGTGTTGTATCTGCACAAGCAGAGTTAGCAGAGAGAAAGGCTTCTTGGAGCCGTGAGCTGAGCGTGAGTCAGCAATCTCCACCTATTGTTCAGAAAAGAATAAGCCTATCGCAGTGTGGAATGTAAACACCAGGCAGAAGTACCCTTCCTCCAGCAGGAAACAGGCACTTAGATTAGAATGCCTCATCTTGCATCTTTTTTTTTTTTTTTTTTTTTTTTGGTTTCCTGAACTGAAAGTAAAGTAAAAAAAAAAAAAAAAACTTGAAGAGGATTTAGGGGAAGTTGACTTGCAAATATGGAAAATAAAGCTAAATTTACAATGAGCGGGTAATTTAGGCATGAGCACGGTATGTGCACGTGCACACGCACACACGCAGACACACACAATACACACATGCACACACATAGACACACACACACGCAGACACAGATACGCATGC
The DNA here is from genome assembly GCF_014885135.2 of Alexandromys fortis. Classification (NCBI taxonomy): domain Eukaryota; kingdom Metazoa; phylum Chordata; class Mammalia; order Rodentia; family Cricetidae; genus Alexandromys; species Alexandromys fortis. The sequence continues at coordinate 1,421,734 of NW_026067919.1, forward strand.
CCGTGCACATACACAGACACATGCACACGTGCACACACATAGACACCCACACGCAGACACACGCACACACACAGTACCAGCCTCTCAGGAAGTGAGCAGGAAGCAAAGCTCCTCCAGCCTGAGTGAATACCCAGAGTTCCCTGAACTCTGACTGCATTGTCATCAGAGTCCCTGACGTCTGGGTTCTTTTATGCTTTAGAATCTTTGTCACATCGTGCCCACATGACAGGAACCCAGGAAGCTCATGAATGATATCTACACCTGGTTTGCTCTCAGACGGCCTCAGACCCTTCCTAGAGGTCCCTCCTGGTCTCTGTGCCTTAGCAGCAAACAGCACAGGCCAACCTCGCAGTATAAAACATGCAGGGCAAATTACGGGGCCATCAGCTCGCAGAGTGCAGGCTGAATAAAGAAAATGTCAACCCCTCTCTGTACTTTTCCCTGTGGTAGCCTCGATTCCCAAATTCTGTAGCCCATGGGAACCAGGTAGGACTTTTTCGTTTCTGGAGTCGCAGCCACACCGTTCAACATGAGGTGTAGCTCTTAGGCTGTGTGTATTGAATTATACAGAACATTGAGGTATTTATTCTGGCCTGGGGTCATGGTGGAAAAAATATGTCGAGGCACTGAGTGCCATGCACTGAGACATGAGGGGCTCTTGATAGCATTGCCATCCCCAGGTTGTCTGTGACGCAGGCTCTCCAGCAGGACCACAAAATGAAGCCAGCACCTACAAAAATGCACCTTCTCTATTCTACTTAAACATCAAGGAAGAAAAAAAAATTATGTCTCCATGTACCTTCTAGAAGCCTCTTTACCTTTTAACTTACCACCCCGTCCAACCCATCCCTGCTCCACCCATCCTGACTCCACCTATCCCGGCTCTACCCATCCCGGCTCCACCCATCCCTGCTCCACACATCCTGGCTCCACATGTCCCAGCTTCCCGAGTTAATTCTTAGCCAACATTCTTAGACTTAAAAATAATAACCTTACACCCATTTAGTCTTCCAGTCTTTCCCATAATTTAACACAGTGGAATAACTCTTGTAGTTTGAGCCTAATAATTGCTTTGGCACATTACCGAAAATTTTCCTGAGAACAGGTTGTTGAAAGTCAAAACTCAGGCCACGCAAGCTTGTCTGTAGAACACACACGAGACCTGGTAAAAAAAAAAAAAAAAAAAAA
>NW_026067919.1:1426446-1571969 GCF_014885135.2 Alexandromys fortis
ATATATACACACACACACACACACACATCTGAGCCCCAGGCCACTGCACAGTTCTGGGGAAGAACTCTCCCCCCAGGGTGTTGTGGGATAGGTGAAACTGAGGCCCAGGAACAAGTGACACCTGACAGGTTGTCAGACACGTTGCCTGAGTCACCCTTAAAATCCTAGAGCCCTGAGCTGGGGAGATGGCCAAGTGGTTAAGCACTCACTGCACGAGCAGAAGGACGTGAGTTCAGATCTCCAGTAGCCAAGTAGATGCCAGATGGTCATGGCGGCCTGCCTGTAATGCCAGCCTCAAAGGGCAGAGACGGGATCCCTGAACAGGTTAGCAAGGCTAGCAATTCGAGTGAGCTCTGGGTTTGATTGAGAGCCTCTGTCTCAATGAATAGCATGAAAGAATAATCAAACGTGATTCCCTACCAACCTCAGGCCTACACACACACACTGGGGAAAATAAATCTAGACCTCACTGAAGGGCCATGGTAACAATGCCCCATGCCACGTACTACTCAAGTGCTAGAGTAATGGTTTCTCGGCACACCATTAGCAGTAGGGTGATAGTAATGCCATCCAATGCTACCACCATGGCACAGGATCGCTGATAATGTGGTCCAAAGAAAAGAGTACTGAGTCACAGCAGCTGGAAAGTTAGCGCGGAGGCTTACGGTGCTGACCTTTGGAAGGCCAATAAGACAAACTGTTTCCCTTCTCCAAGTCACTCCGGCCTCACAGCTTGCATTTATTCCTGTAGTGCATATGCCCATTCGGTCAGGATTTTGAAGATAAAGAAACTTTTAAGTTATTGGTGTTGAAAACACGCAGCTGGGGATTTATGACTCGAGGACAGAGAGATAAAGGAAAACAGTCTGTTACACCACACTGGTGTTATTGTTGTGTATGAAGCTGGGAGCTGTCATTCAGGTGACAACTGTGATTGAATCGGGCTCACGGGAAAGAGGGTGTGTTTGCCAAAGGTCACCAGATCAGAGTTGAGTGGCCAGGAGGGGATAGGGATGGGCCTTGAGGAAGACTGAAGCCAGGTATGCTGCTTGGGACGTTCAGGCTGTTATCTTCTCTTGCTCTGGTCTCAAACGGTTGCAGCTTTACCTTCTTGAAAGGAAATTCTCTCTCTTTCTCTCTCCTCATGCCTCCCTCCTCCCCTCCTTTCTTCCTCCCCCCCCCCACTCTTTATGTTCCCTTTCCTTTCTGTTTTTTCAAATGTCCAGAGGAGACATCTTATCACCCTTCAGGCCATGAACAAGCATGGCCAAGGTGGGACACTTTAGTTACTCATCTGAACTACAAACCTCGTTCCCCTCTGAATCCATAAGCCTCATCTCCCTCTAGAGCATTCCAGTCATGTGGTAGGAAAACATGGCAGGTTCCAGGGCCGGGAGGGGGATAATAGCAAAGCTAAAAAAAGCAACAGACTCCATTGGACTTCGGACACAACCCATGGCCCCACAGCCAACATCTCCAAGCCTGATTCATCTCCCTCTAAGAAGCTGAACACGTGACTGGGGCTGGGGCTGAAGGTGCCTGGGGATTTTGAAGGTGATCAGCTGATCAGCTGTGAGAATTCATTGGCTAGTAGCTACTTCTCGTCTTTTCTGTCAGGTGGCCAGTTCATGGGGCATGCCCCGTGTGTGTCATAGAGGCTGCACTTTGCTGTAGCCATTATTCAACATATGACTGTGTCCAATACTCTTCTTGATGAAGGCGATAAACCAAAAAAAAAAAAAAAAAAAAGGAGAGTAGCAGGTTGTGCCAGAAGAGTTTGCAGCTAATGGGAAAGGTAGCTGTGCGAACCTATAATTTCTCTTGGGTGTGACAGGAACCATGATAAAGACAAGAAACCGTGGCCAACACATAGGTATAGAGTCCAAGACAGAGTGGCTATGTAAGACAAGAAACCGTGGCCACCACACAGGTATAGAGTCAAAGACAAAGTGGCTATGTAAGACAAGAAACCGTGGCCACCACACAGGTATAGAGTCAAAGACAAAGTGGCTATGTAAGACAAGAAACCGTGGCCACCACACAGGTATAGAGTCAAAGACTGAGTGGCTATGTAAGACAAGAAACCGTGGCCACCACACAGGTATAGAGTCAAAGACTGAGTGGCTATGTAAGACAAGAAACCGTGGCCACCACACAGGTATAGAGTCAAAGACAGAGTGGCTATGTAAGACAAGAAACCGTGGCCACCACACAGGTATAGAGTCAAAGACAGAGTGGCTATGTAAGACAAGAAACTGTGGCCACCACACAGGTATAGAGTCAAAGACAGAGTGGCTATGTAGAGCTATAGTGAGAACATAATTCATGCGCTTCTTTGCCCACCGGCTCCCTCTTGTGCTACTCATGACCATGGCTCCTCGTCCAAAGGCTGCAATAGCTCAGTGTGCCGCATCTCAGCACACAGATCCCCTTACATCCTGGAAGCCTTAGCAGCAGCCTGTGACATAGCGAAGCCTGTGCCCCTTTCCTCACTTTCCATTGAAGGAATGGGAATTCCAGTGCTCAGAAATTGCTTCTCAGGACCCCACGGCTGGTCCATAGCAGTGCTGGCCCTTGAGCACACATACTGGGTTTCAGTCCCATTTAGAGGCTCATGCTTCTGCCAGCCTGGTCACAGAACCCCTCCCATAAAATAGCCGCAGCAATATACTGAAGCACTCGGACCTGTGGGTACCAGCCACTTGTATGTGTCCTGTAGTGCGTTTCTCTCAGCTTATGTGCATCTGTCGTGAACCCCACTGGGCCTCCTCCCCCTCCAGTCTGAGTTTCAGTCTTTCCTTTGCTCGCGGACTTCACAGATGCATTGGTGAAAGGCAGAAAGGAGCTCTGACAAGAGGGGAGGTCGTAAGTGGGCAGGTGAAGGAGTCTGTTCTTAGGAGCAAGATGTCTAAGACGTGAATCATCTGGAGTCTTATTCAAGACACCCTCAAGGCTGAAGCTGCTGCTTTGCAGCCTGCACTGTGAGAGCTTGGAGATGCTTGAACATCTTAGTTATAGGAAAATAGCCTGTCTGGAGTCTGGCAGCTCTCTTACAAACAAACCAAAGAACAGTGAACAAGTGCCCTTTAAAAAAAATACTGTTTTAAAAGCCTAATTATAGAATGAAGCCAGAGATGGAAATAAAGTTTTGCTACCTGTGTGTGCCATATAACCCTTTCTGTTTCTAACCCCACCCCCGCTCCCAGTTCCAAGTTAGGGTGAGCAATCTTGCCTCAAGTTCATTAGTGAACACAGCATTGTTTGGAACAATAACAACAAATTAAGGCAGATGGTGGCAGGAAGAATGTAAAAGCTGGGGGATGGGAGGAGGCTGTGACGTGTTGGCTTCTGAGCTCGCGGACTCCCTGCAGCTACCCACACACGAACGAGCCGGCAAGACCAGTCAACATGCCAGTAGGGGGCACTGGTTGGACTTACTGAATTTCAAAAAATAAAGATAAAAAAGGAAAAGACATGAAGAGGGAAGGGATATCTGTTTGGTGTGTGCGTAAATTGTCAAAGAAAGAAATATATTTAAGTCAAATCTTGCCACTCAGGAGACAGAGGCAGTGGGATTTCTGTGAGTTTGAAGCCAGTCTTGTTCCAGTAACTTCCAGACCAGCCGGTGCTGCATAGTAAGACCCTGTCTCAATAGAAAGTCAAGTGCAGATTGTAATCTGTATTATTTTGTCTCTTTGTAGGAAATGCCAGTGCAGAAGAGGACCCAGCATGACGACTAACCTATGACTCCTAACAGTATGACAGGTATCTATGCATCCTTCCTTGATTTTCATTGCGCATCTTCTTTCATGTATCACCTAAAGTGAAGTACAGGGCTCCTACAGCCCGTCCTGAGAATCTTAGCAGCGATTATTTCCGAGCCATTAAATAATATGACTTCCTCTGGAAATGTCCCTAAAAACATGTCAGAAATGATGTCATTCCCAAGAGGGTGGCTGAAGAGAGGTGATAGTTTCTGTGAAAGGTCAGTGTTTGGTCCTCCTGAGATCACCCCTGTGCGCTAAGTACATTACTCTTCAAAGTCTTCCAGATTCGTATAACAAATGGTTCTGCAGCCTTAGTCACACGTCAATGTATCCCCAGGGTGGGCTGCCTGTCCCAGCAGCAGTGAATCGGAATGGAACGTGATGAGATCACATAGGGCAGGAGTGAGCTTACAAGGTCAGAGAGAGCCAGAACAGTCACCAAAGTAACTAACAACAGGCCACCGCCATTGCATGAGTTGCCTATGTGTATGAAGGCCCCGGGGCCAGTCAGACATCACCAAAGGCTGAGAAGGTCAGGGAGAAACTGACCCAAAGTACTCTGTTCACTCCAAAGCAAACCACTCTCAATTATAAATGACTGAAAGAAGGTATTAAGAAGCCAGAGATTTTCAAGCGACGTTGGAAAAATAATGAGATATCTAAATTTTTAAATATTAATAGTTAACCTAGGTTGACTTAGTTAATTAATAACTAATAGCTAACTTAGAGCAAAGATTCATGGACCAAAATGTGTCTGCTGACTGGAATCAACCCATGAGAGTATGACACCATCTCTCCACCTTCCAACTTAACACTAAGTCAGTCCCTGGGCTCTTGGTTGCCATGGCCGCAGAAAGGATGCTCATACTCTTCTGCACATCGTGAAACGACCTGACTTCGAACATTTGTTCATGCTACTTTCCCACCCTAGGATGAACCAAATGCACAAGCAACTTCTTTGAGAACCCATTCTCTAATATGCCTGAGAACCCAAAGTAACTAGAAATCTTTAAACTCCCAATGATCAGAAACATTACCTCCATGACATCAAACCTCGGCTTCCTACCCGCCAAGACTTGAACTCTTGATGGACCCAAATAGAGTACCTGAGCAAACCAGAATGGCTTGCACCTGTAAGAAACAAGGACCCCAGAATCACACATCCTCTCCCTGTCTTACTTTGCTTCAGAAAACACAACTCCTACTTCTGCTCCACTGTCAATACGGCCAGATTCTTCTTCACTCAATTCTCATCAACTTCTTCCGTGTAGAAAACCTGCTCATACAGTGGGAAATCAGTGTGACTCTACCCTAGTCATAGTCCCCATGTTCCCAAGGGTCTGAAAGGCAGCTCTACCCAGCAAGAGTGACAATGTCAGTCAATGTACCTACATGTATGCAAACGGAGACTGCTAGTTCATTTCCCTGCTGCCCAGACCCAAATAATCACACAGAAACTATATTAGTTACAACACCAGTTGACCAATAGCTTAGGCATATTCCTAGCTAGCTCTTACATCTTAAATTAACCCATTTCTATTAATCTGTGTGTGGTCATGAGGCTGTGGCTTACATAGCATCTTCCTGACTATTCTCTCTCTCTCTCTCTCTCTCTCTCTCTCTCTCTCTCTCTCTCTCTCTCTCTCTCTCTGCCCCTGTTTGGATTTTCCCACCTGGCTTAACTCTGCTAAACCATTGGACAAAACAGCTTTATTCATTATCCAATAAAAGCCACACATATGCAGAAGGACCTTCCACATCACATATATGTGAAAGCACACAGACAGCTGGCCATGACACTGCAAACAGAGAAACTGTTCCTATTGGAGACTGTCAGAATGCCCTCAGTTCACAGTGGTGGCTCAGTACTCCATGACGATTTGCCCCTGAAAATGCTTCCAAAGGTCGCAACTCCAGAGAACGTACACTTTTGAGACAGAGGAATGGCAATATTTAATGTGAATATGGACAGTAAGATGATCTAGAACAGAAATAGGCAATGATTGATTGGTGATGGTGATTGATTGATTAAATGATGATTGATTGCAGACTCACCTGATCTCTGGTTCTAGAAGGCAGTAAGGAAATATTCTACCTCCACAGTCCATACAGTATCACAGGACCCTCATCCAGCCATTACAACATGAAAAACCATAGACTGTCCATTACCAAGTAGGCTTGACTGTCTTGTAGTGAAACTCAATCTACAAAACAGGCAGAAGACCAACTTTGGCCATGGCTGTCTTTCATGGTGTTTTATTTAGCATCCCCATAAGCCTGGGGGGTTCCCCTAGCTCCAGCTCACCCTAATGTTAAGCAGAACCCTGAAGCTAAGTGCCTGAGCTAGGGCACTAGCTCCTAGTGGGATAGAGGGCTCTCATTTCCGGCATGTGTTTTCTATAGACACTCAGGCAGCTGGATTTGCAGAAGAGCCGACTCCATAGATAGACTGGGGGGCTGGGAGCAGCTCAGATAAGAAAATCATTACATGAGAGGCTTTCATTTGTGTGTGAAATAAAGCCGTTCGTTTTTCCTCTCTCCTTCACTGCAGGCTCCAGTTATTTTGTTATTTTAACCTAAGGCAGACCACAGTAAAGATGAAAGCCATTGGCGCCAAATGCTTTACTCTAGGTGCATAATTGGAAAGCCAAGTATGCATTCTTTCTCCTCAGAAAACATAACAGGTAGCACTACTATTAAGCGCTACAGAACATCAATTAACCCTTAGGAGGAAACAGCTGGCTTTACACGAGTACAGTTAGGAGCGCTGAAGCTGCTTTCCTAACAACAAGCCAGCATTTCACGCAACAGAGGCGTGTATTGCGTGCAGAGGCTCGTCCATCAACAAAGCTTGTGAATGGTTGTCTTTTGGATGGACTTGAGTGGAAACATCTTTATTTTCTGGGGTTACTAACAGCTATTGGACATTAGTATTGCCCAAACTTCATCTCTTTGCCTTACCTAATTTGAAATTGGGACTGTATGACACCATTCACTGAACAATGCTGATCCTGAGATATTTTACTGGTTGGGCATTAAGCTCTAATTCCAGGTAGTCCAAGAGAGTTCTTCAGACATTTATGACACTGTAATGAGCTCTATTTGGAGTAAAACCCCAACTCACAGCACAGAAGGATCAACTCAAAGATGTGAATGTTTTTAACATTGCTAGCAGCAAAGGGAAAGGCTTTTGGCAAAAAAAAAAAATCAAGAACTCGGACTCCACTGACCGCTCCTGAAACCAAAGCAGCAGGGATTTGTAGCATTTGCACACAGCCTCGTTTTGAGATAGGATGGACATTTAGTAGAGTCCCTGGGCCCTGGGATGTAAGCCACCTACTACAGTTAGCAGAGTTCCTGGATTCTGGGATGTAAGCCACCTACTACAGTTAGCAGAGTTCCTGGATCCTGGGATATAAGCCACCTACTACAGTTAGCAGAGTATCTCTGGACCCTGGGATGTAAGCCACCTACTACAGTTAGCAGAGTCCCTGGACCCTGGGATGTAAGCCACCTACTACAGTTAGCAGAGTCCCTGGACCCTGGGATGTAAGCCACCTACTACAGTTAGCAGAGTCCCTGGACCCTGGGATGTAAGCCACCTACTACAGTTAGCAAAGTATCTCTGGACCCTGGGATGTAAGCCACCTACTACAGTTATCAGAGTATCTCTGGACCCTGGGATGTAAGCCACACTGCTACCAGCCCTGGGGGAGAAACAGAATATTCCTGGTTTCTTGATTTCACCTGCACCTCTTTGGCTGCTTATTCCTTCCACCTTGTTAGCTTCTTTTGAGTTTCTGTCCATCGGTTTCCCTTTAAGCATCATTGTGACTGAATGTCCCAGTATAGGGGTGTTGCAGTGATAGCCTGAACTTTGGAGTTGACCTTAATGTTTCCCTCTGTGTAAAATCGTTAATTAAGAATGAGATAGATGTAGTTGCACTTTTAATTACTCCCAGAGTTAAGCATTTTTCTACATGTTTATTGGTCACACACATAAAACATTCCGTTCATACTTATTATCCATTTTCCCATTGTGATCCTTGTCTTTCCTCCTTATTTGTGTAAGTTATTTATCTGCCAAGGATGTTACCTAAGGCAATCACTCAGTCTCTCCAAATACCATCTTAGTTTTGTTTTCTATTGCTGTGATAAAATATCCTAAGAAAGCTCTTTAGAGGGGAGCAGATTTGTACTAGCTCACATTCCCTGGTTTGAGTCCATCCCAGCTGGGAAGTCACCACGGCAGAACTTGAGAGGGCTGCTCAGACCATATTCATCATCAAGAGCAGAGGGAAGAAATGCAGCCAGATCTCTGTCCTCTTCATTCAGTCCCAGGGCCCAGGCCATGAGCACGGTGCTACCTACACTCAGCCTGAGTCTGCCCGTCTCGGTAATCCAAGTAAGAAAATCCTTCATCCACGTGCCCGCAGGCCAAGCTATTCTAGAGAACTCATCAGAAAGATTCACTCCCAAGTGACTATGTTGGGTCAAGTTGAAGATGAAAACCCCCAGTGGGAAAGACTATTTCTCTGCTCCCAGCATTCCTTAGTTCCTCTAGTCCTTGCACAGGGTTGAAGTCTCCCAGGTCCCCACCACCCATCACATCCCATCTGCAAATCTCTCCTTGTTCTTGTTCAGCTCCTGTTTGGGTGTTCACGCTGCTGAGCCTTTACAAGGTAGGGATATTCCTAGGGACACATACTCACTGCAAAGTCCCTGTCCCTCTGGCTTTTACAACCTTCCCTAGAATCTTTTTGCCCCCCTTCTTCCACAACGATCCCCGAGCCTTAGGTGTGGGAGTTGTGTTGTAGATGTATCCACTGGGACTGGGTTCCACAACTCCACGTTTTGATTGGTTGTGGTTTTTCTGTACCAGGCTCAGTCTGTGGCAAAGACAAGATCCCTTGATTAGCGGTGAGAACTGCATTTATCTGTGGGTATAAGGACACATCTTTAATATATAGTTAGGGATCATGCTGGTTTAGTAAAATGATGGTTGTAGGTTCTCCTCCAAGGTCCATGACCTCACTAGCCCTGGCTAGTTGGCTAGATTTCCAGTACCAGGCACGGTTTCTCTCCTGTTGGGCAGGTTTTAAGTCCAATTACAAAGAGCACACCAATTGGTTATCCAATATCAAATGGCCAGTCCTAAAAACATAAATACAATTAACATTATACAGACTGAGCAGGTTGTACTTATGAATTTATATATAATGCACGTGTGTGTAGCTGCAATCTATGGGGGAAAGTCATGAATATGAAAAAGAACAAGGAATGGTATATGGGGGTGTTTGGAGGGCAGAAAGGGAAAAGGAAAATGATATGTTAATCTCAAAAGCTAAAAGAGATAATTTATAAACAAAATAAGCCATCGCAATTGTATTCCTTATGTAGGAAAGCGTGGGACTCGCTGGCCCCTCGTTCTCCTTTCACCTGTCAGAACGTACTGTTTATTTTCGACACTGATGCTTTCAGTCGCATTTCTGTAAAGGAAGGCCCACGTCTACTGACGACTGTCTGTCTTGAGCACTCGTTAGCTGCTGCATAACAGTCGCTGGGACAGTCTCTCAGAATCACGGTAGCGGCTACTCTGCATGCGGCATGCGTGTTCTTCCTGGTTAAGGTTACTGATTGTGAAAAATATGGGCCCCAAAATAAGGACACTCCTCAAAGATAGCCAATGTGCACAGGGCGTAGCTTGTTAGTGTCTTGTTCTCTGGTCACTGATAAACCCTTCAGCATGATTTTAGCTGTGGTTGCCCAGTTATCTATCACACCAGGGTGTTGTCTCAACTCTCAAACTGGTAATATCAGAGGGACAAGCCTTTGTTGGAGGGGATATGCAAAATATGATTTCTGCTAATATCAGATGGGCAAGCATTTGTTGGAGGGATATTCTGAATACGATTCACAGTGAGTTGCCTCATCCTTGACTTTGCACCTCGCTAATTACGTCCTGAGGGTCACATCTACCAAGTAGAAGCAAAGACTGGCTTGGAGGATGGAGGGCATCTTTGGAACATCTTTCTTAAATCAAATTGTAGCCACATTAGTGAAGGAATTAGATGCCCTCAGCAATGCAGCACCATTCAATCACTCAGCCTCCAACTCTAAGGGTGTAGGGCGGTTAATCCATTTGTCTGGGGAGAGGCAATGGAAAACTTTTATCCCAGCTTCTCAAAACTGCAGCCTCCTTATTGATAATGAGTTTGACTATACACACGTTTATTGACCAAAAACGCTTCTCTTTGTTTTGCTTTGCTTTGCTTTTTGGTTCTAGGTCTTGCTGAATAGACCTGGCTAGCCCAGTACTAGTGTAGCCTAGGCTATCCTCACACTTGAGTACCAATCCTCTTCCCCTAGCCTCCAGAGGGCTAGGGTTATGGTCATGAACACTATACCCCACTTCATTTTGAGTTTTAGTTGGTTGTTTACTTATCTGGTTAACTTCTCTGTTGTGGTGTCTTTTCATTATGAGTTAGATATTAACAAAATGATTCATAGTCTCTGAAAACCTGCTACAAATATTTTTGCAATTTAGTATATTATCTTCTTTTTGTTAAGATATTTGACCTTTTAACATTTTTCTTTTTTATTTTTTTAAAAAACTTGTGATGATGATGATGATGATGATGATGTGTGCATGTACCCATAAAGTCCAGAAACAGGTATTAGATCCCCTAGATCTTAAGTTGCAATATTCTCTGCACTGGATACTGGGATCTGAACTCAGATATTCCAATGAATAGCAGCAACATTCTTAACTGCTGACACATTTCTCCAGCCCTTTTTCCTGTTTCATACTTTATCTAAGTTGCAAGATTAATACAAAGAATCTCCATCTATTCTTTACCCAGAGGGTTTGCGTGGTAACGTTCCATCAGATCTACCGTATACGTCGCCCTTGCTCTTTCTAGTTCTATCTAATCTTTGCTCTGAACAATTTTCAAGTTAGTTTTATACACAGTGCTATGGCATGTGGAGAGTTTGCAGACGAACTCTCTTGGGTACCTGGCTTATATCTTGTGAAGATGACTCTCTCCCAGAGAGTAGGCAAGACTCGGGCTGAAGGGCTCTTGGAGATAAGTGTGAGCACTTCTCTTTAAAGATGGTGCTTTTCATTAGACTCAGGGAAGCCTCAAGGATGGCTGAAGATTTCTGCATCTACACTTCAGATTACCCATTAAACAGCAACCAGAAGTAGCCCTGCCGTGCTTTGTGGGAAAAGAAAGGTACCTTGCCAAGGAAGGCAGATGTCCATCAGTCCCTTCTCCCACCTTCCACTGGACTCAGCTGGCAGTGCCAGGCACCTGTTTATCAACTTTTGCTTTTCTTTCAAGGCTTATCTCTGGAGATCCATGTCCCCGTGCATGAAGCATGCAGATGTATCTCTGTCCTGATGCTGGGGTTCCCCTAAAAGTTCTCTTCAAGTCTCTCGGTCTACATATTGCTTTTGTACTTGGCTGGGACTGTACATTTAATCCACTTGAAAAGCTTTTAAGAACTCCCAATGCTGAAGTTGCTGAGCTTTCCTACGGGCTTATGGTAAGGTAGTGAGACTCATATGACTCTCTTCACCCCCATCTGCCACATGACAGGGGCAGGATGCAGGATAACCATCACGAAGTGCCCGGTCCATGGCAGGCCCTCGTGCATAGTCCATCGGCATTCCTGTTCTATAGTTACATAAACAGACGGAGAAGGTACTTATACTTCTTCAAGAAGCTTGTCTGGCAAGGAAGCTTAAATGCTGATAGCGCATCCCTATAATTCAAAGTAGCCCCTGGTCAAGATGTCTTGCAAGAATTTTCTGCACAGATTGAACCTTCTTCTGAAATTTGAGATATCCAAAAGTGCCCCAGTCAATCTTTATGATTTTTAGGGGGCTATAAATGATCAGGATGGAAGCAAGTGGTCCAGCTAAAAGGAAATCTGATGCACCTGTATCCCTGCTTCAGCACCTTCTAAGGCAAACTGCTATTGCTATCGTTGCTGCCTCACTTAGGCACTGATTCCTAAGCAAGTCATATCACAGGGACACACCTCGGAGCTCTACTGGGTGCTCAGTGCTCCCCAGGATGTACAAACCGAGCAGAACATAATGACATCATGCAGAAAGTGACAGCCAGCAGTGGTCGGGGGAAACTACACATCTCCTCCCTGTAGGCAATAAGTAGGAAGTTTTTTAAAGTCACTAATGTCGACTTTGATTTCACTTTCACAGTATCAAACTGTGGCTCCTGATGCTTTTCTCACATTACAGTCTCATTATTTCCTCCTCAGCCCCTTCGCACTGCCCTGGACTCTGGGCTTCTAAACATTTCATCTAAAAGCAACATTTACTAGCAGAATTTATTGACTTATTTTTAGGAAGCAAAGACACATTTAAGTATTAATCTTCCTTTTTGATGTTCTGAATGAAGTGACCTATGTCACCCACAGGACACAGACGGAAGTTTTCCCACACCTTTATTAAGGAGCAGGGGGCCCGGGACTCTGCATGGACATGGCCAGACCACCACATCTCCCTGTATCACGTCCCTTGAGCTTTTCTAAACTTTAAAATTTCTTGAAGTTTCTGTCAATAATGCTTTTGTAGATCTCAATTAAATCCCATTTGAATAACGAAATTTTGAATATTCTCAACTAAATAAAGCCCTAATTTCTCAACTCAATGTGGGAATTAGCATCCTATACTCTTTACCTAAATAAATAAGAAATTGAGATGAAGTTATCAGGATACCAATTACTGCCACATTGCCATTAGGCAAATCTTTCAGTATTAGTATAAAATCAAAATCAGTCCATATACATGAATATAAACAACCTTCATACTCAGGAAGGCATGATGAAAATATTCATGAGGGTCCCAACTATTTGATGCCATGCCCGAAAGTAGATCAAGAAATAATTGTCAGAGAAATGGCTTAGGGGCCAAAAACACTTACTGCTCTTACAAAGAACCTATGTTGAGTTCCCAGCACCCACAACTGCCTGTAATTCCAATTCCTAGAGACGTGCAGCCACATGGTATGCATAAACTCATACAGGCACATACACATACGTAAAAATAATAAAGAGAAATCACTAACATACATTATAACATTACCAAATTCCTTGAGTGTTTAACAAAAAGAAATCTAATTCCATTTAACACTGGCATCTAAGATACTGTATTGCATAGAAACAGAGCTGAGTACAGTCCTTGCCTCTTGGGAATCTGGGGGCAAGGGATCATGGTTTCTGCACACCTTAGGACAAAGGAAACTTAAAGAGTGTGCAGTCCATACTCCTAGATGACAAGTGGGGACCTAAGACTGTGAACGGGAGGGTGCTGCTGCCGCTTAGCAGCATCCTGCACTGTGACTTAGTGTGAGCCTTCAAAAGTCTCACGCCCGAAGACTCTGTTGGCTCCAGCTGGATTCCAGAAACACTTCACAACACAGTCCTTTGGCCTCTGTTAGTACAATAATATTTAATGCTCCATTAAGTACATCTCCCCTCCTGGAACCTCTGTGTCTTCATACAGCAGAATGGTATTCCTAATCATAAGACCGGTGTCACCTGTACTAGTTGGCAGGTGACACTTGGCAGCATCATTTAGAGGCTTTCTTAGCATCCTTCCTTCAACCCCATCTGGTTCTTGGGCTTCACGTTGTTCTACAAAAGAAGAGTGGAAGAAAATGAAGAAAACTCATTAAAGCCTCCCTCGTTCTATCGCCTGAAACTTGGTCACGTGGTCAAATCTTGCTGCAAGGGAGCCTGGGAAATATAGTCTAGTTTTGCCACAAAATGTGGCGTGTACAAATTTTGATTATGAGTCTCTGTCTCAAGGGGCCAGTATTACAGACGTGTCAAAGGCCTTAGTCTTTATAACACAGAAATAGTCTCGTTAAAAATTAATAATAATATAGTTTCAGCTATCTGATCCTTCCCCAGATAGAACCAGCATTTCTAGACAGGACCAGTGTGATCACTATGCCTGCCCTTTCGAAGGAGCCAGAACTACATCTGGAGTTGGAGGCACACACGCATCTTTACTACTAGCCTTGTGTCTTGAACACATTACTTAGGCTCTTGGTCTCCTCTTTCCTGATTGGAGGAAAGGGCAGAATGTATCTTAGACTACTGTCGGAAACATCCTTCAGTTGTCCGTAAACATGTGTTAAGCACCACCTTCATGAAAGCCCCCCCCCCCCCCCGTGGAAAAGTACTGGACAAAAGTCAAGGAGCCAGACCAGAAGGGGAGGGTGGACAGCACTCGCCACCAGTGGAACACAATGAATGCTAGCGCTGCCCATGATTCCCAGGCCCCCTCCCCCACTCTACAATTGCATGAATCTTTTTCTTTTCAGCCCTATACTAAGAAGAGAGGCTTAGCCCTAGAGATTCTAAACAGAATAAGCTGTTTTTACCAATGTACCCATGAGATGGCGAGGCCAAGCAGAAAACTTTTCAAGTGTTCCTATTGTTTGAGAATGTTTATTATGCCCATGGAGGATTCTAACTCGCAGACTTAAAACATGAAGATCCCAGCCGCAAAGAAAAACTCCTTCAGTCTCAGCGGAACATCAAAGTGGAGAGTCATCCTCCAGGCCCGTGGCCTTTACCTGGCTCTTCTCTCCCTGACAGATGAGTAAGGGTTTTCAGAGATGCTCCGTGGCTTCCTAGAAGACAGCAGCCAGGCTGCACCTACCCTCTGGCATGCCAGTAAGTCAGCAAGGGCGGGCAAGGTTAACAGCCCAGAGGTCAGGCAGCCTACCTGCTCTCGGAGGTCCTTTTCCTGGGCCCCACCTGGGGCAGCCCTCACATCTGGCCTCCTTGTCCCTCAGCCTTCACTGTCCTGTTCCCTGTGTTTCCCAATAGGACAGAAGACCTTTATGTTTGTTGGGTTGGTTGTCTTCCCGTTCCACTCCTGCTTTTGTCTTTTCTGATTGTTGTTCTCTCGTCTCTCTTTATTTTTTATGTTAGACACGGAATAGCATGGAGGGTGAGGAAGCAGATAAGAAGGATAGCGCGTCTTTACCCAGAAAAAAATATATACCGCCCTGATTCTAGTCTGCCCTACTCCAGTCTTTTTTATATGCCCCCTAACTCTTGCTGACCCCAAAGCAACAAACAGGGGGGCTAAGGACACAAACCCAGCTGGGACCTTGGGTAAGCCACTCGTCCGTTCTCCCTGCTCAGCTTCTTCCTGTACGGACGGCAGATAGCTAAGAGACGTCTGGGTATTAACAGGATAAACAAATGGAATGCTGTACTCAGCACCGTGGCTGGAAAACAGGGAGCAGAAGTGACAAAATCTCCATCATGACCTAGCCACGTTTCTGTGCACAGGCCAAGGGAACTGATCCACCAAGGAAGATTAAGGAAACCTGCAGCTCTCGCTTGACACAGCAGCGAGCGAGCATACCTAATGCGCCCCAGCGCCCATCCGCTCCCTGCCAGCCCACTCCATAGTCCAAAAAATAAAGGATTCCCACAACGTAGACGTGGGTATCCTTCCCAGGCCTGATCCTTGAGGGGTTTCCATGAATTCTGAAATTACTGTGTGATATTTGTGCTAAAATCACCCTGAACACCTAGACTGAAGTGTCTGTGAGCCTCTGCGGACAGCCGCCGCCGTGCATCTGAGCCTCTGCGGACAGCCGCCGCCGTGCATCTGATTCCTCCCTGTCTCCTTCTGTGGGCCAGGATTTCTGTGTGCGGGTCTTTTTTTTTTTTTTAACTGAGCTCTACATTTTTCTCTGCTCCCCTCCCTTCCTCCCTCCTCCCCTTCAACCCTCTCCCAAGGTCCCCATGCTCCCAATTTACTCAGGAGATCTTGTCTTTTTCTACTTCCCATGTAGATTAGATCCATATATGTCTCTCTTAGGGTCCTCATTGTTGTCTAGGTTCTCTGGGATTGTAATGTGTGGGCTGGTTTTCTTTGCTTTATTTTTAAAAACTCCTTATGAGTGAGTACATGTGATAATTGTCTTTCTGTGTGTGGTTCTTATCCAGTCCTTTCTTGTAGAATTTAGGAACTTCTAATAGGCTGAGTTTGACTAACCTGTCTTCAGGCAGGACAGCTTGTCTCTGGTGGGTTCACGCTTTTCCAAATGATATTACCTTGTGCGAGAACAGACAAGATAGGGAACGAAACACACTTTACGGTTTTTATTAATAAAGAGAAAAGAAAGACACAGTGCATGTAGGAAGGCAGAGCGTGCAGTGGGCATGTCTGCGGTTTTAAAGGTTTTAAAGGTTGTTCAGCGCATGTGTATAGGAGCTTACATAGCCACGCCACACATACGCATAGATTATGTAGGCAGGAAGGCCCTAAGGTGACTAGGCAATTTGCCTGAATGCTAATGGTGCATGTGCACCTTGGGACCCTGGAAATGCTAGTACCTAGGGAGTCTAAGAATTTTGCCTGAATGCTGACGTGGGTCCCCGGATGTGATGGACAGGACAACACCAAACAGAGTGTCAAGTTTGTTTCCTTTAAAGACATCTCGGTTGAAGCCCAGATTTCCAAGATTAAGAAGGGTTTTTTGTTTGTTTGTTTGTTTTGTTTTGTTTTTTGCTTTCTGGTCCTATCAAGCCTCAAATCGTCTCAGGAGTGTTTCATGTGCCACAAATAAAGGGCAAGAGGACAGGCCCTGGCAAGAAACCAGTCTACCACTGATAATTCCATCTACCCGTTTGCTAATCACTTTCTCTCCTCCTGTTCATCTGCCTCCTGCACCTCCTCCTGATGCTCCTTCCCCTCTTCCTGTCCTTGCTCCACCCCTTCCTGATGCTCCTCGTCCTGTTCTTGCTCCACCCCTTCCTGATGCTCCTCGTCCTGTTCTTGCTCCTCCCCCTTTCTGATTCTTCCTGTTCTTCCTTGTCCTCCTCCTCCTTCTGCTCCTTCTCCTCCCCTCCCCTACCTACTCTGTTTGCCACTCTTACATCTTGTCTCTCCCACCCTCCGCCCTAATGTCCATGGTATAACATGATGTTAGGAGTCCACCATTAGACTTGCCCCACCCCCTACCCTCCACCCTGCAGCCTACTGGCATTCAGGCAAACACTTAACCAGCCCAGAGGCCCTGGGACAGGACATCACAACATCATGCATTGCATGCATGGCTACATCATGCATTGTATGGCTACGTGCAGCTTTATACGCATGTGCAAGCTTCCCTTTTTAAGCACGTTCCTTTACTGTCTTCTCATGGTGGACGGACACAGCCCCCTCTTCCCCGGCCCTTCCCTAATAAACTCCCACGTGGGGTGTTGAGCCCTGTGGTTCATTCCTCACCACGGCAGCTGCAACCAAACAACACAGGGGCTTCCCGAACATTCTCAGCTTGTAAGGCCTTTTCATGCGGCACCTGAGGAAGTGCTGCCATCTTCTCAAACCCTCCAAGTCGGCGCCTGCAATGAGAGGAAATGACAATGGAGTTTACTAAGGGCACTGGACATGCCCTATACTTATTCTTCAGCTGCTGGAAAGTAATGTGATCAATACCGCATGCTTATGGGGAAAGGGCATTCGTGATTTTAGTTCACTGACACCATTCCCAAGTTGTATCTATGTAAATTAAACATTTTAAAAAGAGAAATCTCTTGTATAAGTTTCTCCATATTTTCTATCCATTCAAATTAAGTGTCCAAATTATTGTGACATCTTCACTAAAAGTCACAGACTTTAGTTACATCACAAAAACCACTATATTGATTAATGTACAAGTGTTTCCACTAGCATCGAACCTATCGGTTATTCACACTTCTGTGTACATTAATTCCACCAGTCTCCTGTCTCAAATTAGGGCACGTCAATTGGTGGAGATGAACCCTTAGCAGAAATAGGCCAGAAACTCCAGTGCCAGACGCCAGATCAGATAAAGATATTTTAAGTTAGAACATTAGAAACCCACTCATATCTCAGCTTTGCCTAGGGTTTCTCTTCCTTCCTGGCCTGTCCACCCTAATTATCAATACACACAGACACCACCATCCTAGTTATGATTCCACTGTCTCCAAACACCACAAATGATTTCTAGGGGGTCAAAAGCTGGATAAGAGAAGCAGAAGAGATGGTTCAGTGGTTAAGAGCACTGACTTCTTCTCCCAGAGGACCTGGGTTCAATTCCCAGCACCCACATAGCAACCTGCAACTGTCTATAACCCCAGTTCCAGGGGACCCAACATCCATGGAAAAACTTCAATGAATATAAAATAAATTTAAAAAAAACTGGATAGGAACCTACCAAGAGGCATTCCCATGGGCACGTGGGAACTTGGGTCTCTATGCCTCTTGTTGAGCTGATGTGTTGGAATTCACCAAATGTTCTTACAGGGACATCCTTCCAGAAAGGCATTTTATTCTGGGGTGGCATCAGCATTCAGGAGTTTCTTCTTCTTCACCATCTTCTCATCCTTCAGGCAAATGTATCCTAGAACTGAGGCCACTGGGATCAGGCTTCCAGGCTGCCCAGCCAGTTTGAGTCGTAGTGCAACACATCCCGTGAGCCACATCACCCTGAATGTGTAGGGAAAGCATGCCACAGTGAGATCAGGGTGCTTTAGTGACGCTGCGTTGATTGTTCCATTCTCTCTGCAACACATGGACACGCACCAGAGAAACAATGGGGTAATTACTAAAGGACAGGACCCGGCTCTTCCTCCAGCTACTATCTGGGCAGAAGTATCTCAGGCTAGAATTTCATAAAGCTGGAAATATTTGTTACCTTAATATTTGTGGTCTTGTGGTTTCTAATTTTATTATTTATTTCATTTTGTGCATGCGCGTGGGCTCTTATACCGTGGTGCACTTGTAGGAATCGGGATAACTGCCAAGAACTGGTTCCTTCCTTCCACCTTACAGGAATCTTAAACTTTAGCACTTTGTTTTCTTTGTAGCTTTGCCTTGAACTCCCAATCCTCAGGCTTTTCAGATGTCTAGGCACCAGTAGTCTCATCAGTAGATGCTGGAGTTAGAAGCCTGTTCATCAGACAGTACGTTCTTAATCTGAAGAACGGCCCCTGACTTCAATCTGGCATACAGAGTGTGCTTTTATGTAGTCAGTACGTATAGACTGTCCAAATGGCATGTTTCGGTGTGGAATCTTCATACGTGTTTATCAAGGGCTTTGAGCATCTTCTCTGAAGAGGCGTTACCTTAGGAAATGACTGCCCCTCTTTCAAAGTGATATTCCTATTAAGAGCCACCTTGTTTTAATTAAAGGCAGGTCCCATTTGCCATCTGTCCTCTGCCCCATCTGGAGAAGGAGTCCAGGCACTGTTCTGCTTCTTGCTGCCTCACCTGTGGAAAGTCACCAGGAGGCAGGTGGAGAAGGCGGCTTGCAGGTGTTGTTCATCCTTGGGTACCTCTCTAGTGCGCTTCCAGTAGTACTGCACAGCTAACACCTGACTGCCACTTCCAGCCACATAAGGCCTGCAGTGAGCGTCACTCTCATTGTCCTGAACACGGAATGAAATCATCCTTTTGTCAAACCTAAATTATTGTCAAGTTTCCTAAAACCCCAAGTGAGGAATTCAAAAGCAAATCAGTGCCTCGTTCTCTTGGTTCCTTGGTTGTTTTTGCTTGCTTGCTTGCATGCTTGCTTGCTTGCATGCTTGCTTGCTTGCTTGCTTCCCAAGCTTTTAGCCACTTGGAGGCAGAACCACCGCAAACACTGAACTTTCAGGTGCAGAACCAAATTAGTCCTGCTTTGTGTGGAAACTTCTGGGACCAGAGGCCATATTGTTACTGTGCTACTTCTAAATAATCAGTTGAGACAGTTACTATCTCACAGGTTGTGTGATGCTGGGACCTCCCCAGGTGACACATACCTTAGACACTTTCCACCCCTTGTGTGTTAACAGACCTTAAGGCACACCTGGCCCTCACTGAGAGGAAGCTGATTGCAAGGGACCCCTCTCTGGCGCCAGGCTCTATTTTAAGTCATTGCAAAGTTGAAGACAAAACTAAAAAGATATGAAGAAGGCAGGAAACCTGCCTGCTATTCCTCCTGTTCTGGCACCGTGGCAGCATCGCAGAACGGGTAGCACCAAGCAGTTCTTCCCATCCGCACCCATAAACGCTCGGTTCATAGCCCCAGCTGGCTTTGACCTCCTCGCCCTCTTGACTCCATCTCTCCATCTCTCGGGGATGGAATTGCAGGTCCATGCCACCACACCAGTCATCTCCCTTCTGTTTCCGTAGTTGGGACAGGACCCATGAAGGCAGGTGCTAAACCAGCTTACCCTAGGGGGCATTAGATACGCAGAGGTGTTTGTATCTCGCTATTACGGTCCATTTCATCAAATGTATTTTGATGCATTCCCGTAGTATTTGGAGAAATTGGAAGGTTCTCCCCAAGTCTCTGCTCCCCAAAGCCCTCGGATTACTGCTCGCCAGCTATCAAGGGGACTAAGGCAGATGTGCCTGGTGTCTGGGAGCTGCTGCGCCTCACAGGAGCAAAGCCCAAACTTCCCCAGGTCAAACTGGCCCCAGAGGAAGGAAATCACTTCACTGACATGGATCCTGGCTGTTTTTAAGGCAAATTATAGTGAGAGTCAGTGAAAACCCAAAGCAGGGATGGTTTATAGAACTGTCTGTTAAACAATTAGCACGTGCGTGTGTGTAAAGACAAAAACAGCTTATATAACTAACTGTTTTACATAGCTAAAATGTTTGTGTGTGTGTGAAGAAGATAACAGCTTATAGACCTACCTATTTTGCAATTGAAACGTGGCTATGTGTGAAGATAGCTTATAGAATTATCTGTTATCAGGTAATGTGTGTATGTAGAGACAAAGACAGCTTATAGACCTATCTGTTATACAATCAAAATGGGTGTGTGTAAAAAGCTTATAGAATTATGTTATCAGAAAGTGTGTGTGTATAAAGACAAAGAAAGCTTATAAAGCTGTTATACAGTTAACACGTGTATGTATACGTGTGTGCATATGTGTGTGTAAAGACAAAGACAGCTTATCAAGCTATCTGTTATACAACTAACATGCATGTGTAAAGACAATATCTTATAAAATTATCTGTTGTCAGCTAATGCTTGTGTAAAGATTTTATATTTATATTTTATAGTTATGTGTTTTAACAGTTTTGTATTTACTTGTTTGTTTAGCGTGTGCGTGAGCATGTATGTTTAGGGGTGCAGAGCATGTTCATGCCCCTTGTGAATATGGAGGACAACTTGCAGGATTCTCTTCTTGTACCCTGTGGTCCCCAGGGTTGAGCTCAGGTCATTTTACCAGCCCTGCACCATATATAGTCTGTCCATATTTTTACCCCTAGCATGTAATACATAAAAATAATGCCTGTGTTTCACTGCAGCCCAGTGAGCTCCTCTTACTGTGGGAAATAAAAAAATTGGTCTGCTCACCCAAGAGTACTATTTTGCCTTTTATTTGAAAAATCCTAAGACTCAAAGTTTGTGATTTATCTGTAAATTATACCCTACTCTTAGTTCCCAAGGTTAAAATAGATGCACATTCATTTCCTCCTTTTGAAAAAGATATTTCACATTTGGGAACATAAAACAGGGCCAGTCTGCAATGTGGGTTCAGACTGTCAACAAGAATAAAATCTATGCTCTAAACAAGAGCACAAGAGAAACACAACCCTGCAGTCAGCAAACATCTGCCCCTTGCGGGAACTTGGGAGGCTCTTGAATAAGAAGGTTCCTGCAGCAAAGGGAGCCTTTCTAATCCATTAAATAGAAGCCCCGTGGTCTTCGGCGTTGTTGCCGCAAAGTTTGAGTCATCTAACCTGAGAGTTGGCTGCTCGAATCCGGTATGAATTATGGAAAAGCCGTCAGCCACTCCAGAGGAGGGGCCAGTGTGTCCTCCAGGGAGTGCGCTTTGTCTACTTCCAGAGCCTCTGATCAGTGCGCGCACTCAGCTGCTTCTAGTTAAGGCGCTCCCGGGTGCTACTGTGAGCCTAGTCACCACCGTGTTGCCTCTCCAATGAAGGCGGTTTGGCCACCTCTAAACACACCTTTTTATCGTTTTGTTTTTTAGTTTTATTTCATACTGTGTGTTAGAAATAGATTAAGACAGCCATGTAAATGCCCAAAACACATTTTTGTTTTGCTTTTTAATGTTGGTTACTTTCACTTTCCGGGAAACTATGCTTGCAGTTGCTGGCTTCGGAATAGTTATTGGAGGTCTCTATACCCTCCATGATTGTTTTCCCTGAGGCTGCCAATCAACCCTTTTACAGAATCTGTAGCCAAAACAGGGGAGTGGGAGCCCCTATCCGCAAGAAAGATCTGTCTCTCAAGGGCTCCCGTCTCACCCACAATGCATCGGGAGTCCCTGAGTGTGAAACAAGTTAATAGCTCTGACAGGAAGCTCAAATTCCCATGTCCACCTGGAGAAAGACGCCCAGGCTCGACTGGAGAGGAATTAATAGGCAGGTGCTGGCAAGACAGACACGTGGCAATGGGCGCAAGGCTGCCAGCCTGTGCGAAGACTGGTTTTACTGAGCGAGAGCCTCACAGCCAAAATCTTGGGGGAGAGGCATTAAAGCTGCGCCTGAGATGGGCGCACCCTAGTCGGAGCATCTTGAACACGTCACCGTCACCCTGGCCTTCCATCTGTCCATCCCTTCATCCCACACATGAACAGATGCTCTCAGTGAGGTTGCTTCTTTTTAAATTTTCGGTGATTTTCTTCCTGGCTCCTTTTCATCATTTTGGAGGCCTCTGCTCTAGATCTTGAACTGACCGCAGAGACTTAGCCCTTGGAGCGGGAAGGATGTGAAGGAAGAGCGGTTTGGTGGAAGCCACGTGGGGACTAGGAAAAGATAAACATCAGCATTCTTCTGCTTTTCTTTTCCCCTGTCTAATGAACTTCTCTTTTGGAGATACCGGAAATATGAAGGAAGAAGCATTCCTTTGAAAGAATTCGAGGGTAAGCTGGAGTTTCTAAGCTTGAAAACAGTTTTAGCACAGCAACATAAGCCTGGCTTTAGAGTCAGGAGACCTGGGTATGAAACCTGGCCTGTCATATATATCCTTGTCACTTTGTAGTCTTGGTGCCTGCTTATGTGATCCAGGCTCACATCCCTTCTGGCTAAGTTCATCAAGCACCTTACCATGTGTGAAGATCTCCCCTTGGGGCTCAACACAAGCAGGGACCCTGGCAATGCTGGCTCTGCTCCCATAGTGTTTTTCCTTCTACTGAGGGCAGACAAGGAAGTTCTGGAGAATGAAATAAGATCTAAAATAGAAAATGGTTGGAGAACTGGTCAGGAAAGTTCAGTAACGTCTCTGTGAAAGGAACTGGCTGTAGAAGAATAGGCAAGGGGCTTGCAGGCCTAGTGAAGAACATTTGCAAAGACTCTGAAGAGCGGGGTTCCTAGGTTAGCTTCTGTGGCTGGAGGATAAAATACACCAAGAAGCAAGGTCATGGATGAGTCAATCAGCATGGGGGGCCATGGCAGGAAAGGTGGGGAGCGGTCCTGGGGGCTCGAGCACCACAGAAAGGGGGGTCAAGAGCACTTACTCCTCTCTACCAGAGACCCTAGTTGGGTTCCAGTACCAGTGTCAGGCAGCTCCTAGCTGCCATTAACTCTGGCTCCAGGTAATTGGATGCCCTCTTCTGGCCTCCACGTTGACCCTCACACATGTGATACACCCCCACACTTGGCGTGCCCCTACACATGGCACGCCTCCTATACACACACACACACTCAAACACATTAAAGTAAAAATAAATCATAGAAAAATAAACCAGTAGTCTGATATTCCCAGAGCAGTTCCACACACCCGGGGTTTTCAGATCACATTATTTGTGTACACCATCTGACACAGCTGGCCTCTTAATACAGCTAAAAACTTTCAGAACGAATAATAGGAAATCCCAGCTACTCAGATGACCCTTCTGGCCACTTGGTCATCATCTTGATTCCTTTACTTTATTCCTTTCTAAGATACCAACTGCCTTTTGTGTCCTGAAGTACTTGAATATTTTAGTAAAATTTCCCTTCCTTGACAGACAGATTGATTTTTCTATCAGCTTCAGTACAGTGTCCAGAGAAAGGATGAAGGTGGTTAAGCTATCGAGGTCTGTGTTCTTTTCTCTTTTGCTAAAGACCACATAGGTCAGTATCATGGCAGTCAAAGCCATTAGATGACAGTCATGAAATGCAGACTCCATGATTTGTGTCTAAATTCCCTTGAGACAACCAGGTCCATGTTGCTCCAGTGTTAGTTCCCATGTCCCATATAGTTGCTATCTTTTATTCCATCTATTAATTTGTACCATAACTGACCAATTAAATTGGTTAACTCTTTTGTGTACCATGTCATGCTAAAAGCCAGATATCAATTAAGAACAAATGCCTTAGATTGTGTGAATAATAGAATATTATTTTTAGGATCCTCTCTTTTTGCACCCTAATGGGTGTCCTTATGAATGCTAAGCAAAGAACTGACCCCTCCCTTTTTTGAGACAGAGTCTCATGCAGGCCTGATTGGCCTCTAACTCTGTGTAGCCAACGATGGCCTCGATCATGACATCCTGATTCTCTTGCTGAGATATATGCTACTATATCTTGTAATTGTGGTTCTAGGAATTGAACCCAGGTTTTTTTTTGTGTGCTAGATACACACTCTACCAACTGAGTTACATCCCTAGGCTTTTTTAAAAAACAACTGATTTCTACCACTATGTGCAGAATGTTCCAGATAATGCTCAAAACCATCTCTTTGAGCAAACACTTGCATCCAATCCCTGCAGTCTTTAAGACAATATCCAACCAGGGCCCAATGTCCAGGGCTTTGCTCAGTACACCCAACAGTAGCTGAGGGCTTTGTGAATAATAACACAAATCTTCTCTACCTGGTTTCCTTTCTGCTGCTGTCCAAAAAAAAAAAAAAAAAAAAAAAAAAAAAAAAAAAAAAAAAAAAAAAAAAAAAAAAAAACAGGACCAAAGGCATCTTGGGGGACAAAAGAGTCTATTATACCTCACATTTCCAGGCTATCGTCTATTATTGAGGGAAGTCAGGACAGGAACTCAAGCAGAAACAATGGAGGGGATGCTGCTTGCTGGCCCGCCGACTGGCTCGTGCTCAACTAGTTTCTAATATAGCATGGCTGCCTCCCTAGAGATAGTGATGCCCACAGTGAGCTCCCACATCAGTCATTGAGCAACACAATCTTTCTCAGTCCTGGCTACCAACCAGTTTGAAAAAGGCATTTCTTTGTTGAGATTCCTTCTTCCCAAGTGACACTAGGTTGTGTCAACTTGACAATGCAAACTAAGTGAAGCACTGAGGCTGTGTAAAACATGAGCTCTTGAGAGAGTATATGATTTATTCCCAAAATGCCAATAATTTATTTTATTACCTTAAATTTATCATGGTCCTTTGGGGATCTCAGGCTCTGTTGGACATCTCAGTCACCCGAAGAACTTAGCAGATTTGTGCATGCTGAGGCTCTGGCCCAGTTTAAAAAGTCAGGCCTTCAAAGCTGTGAATTGCTCCTGTGGGGATCCTGACAGGTGCCAAGGGTTGGGAGTCACTGACTGGCTCTTTCGAATGCTAATTCCTCTAAAAAGGAATAATCCATTGCCATGAACTTTGGGGGAGTGAAAGGGTATGGTCCCAGGATATAGTAATAGGAAAATAATCTCAGAGACATTTTGCAAGCTGCATGTATGTAGAACTTATATTCCTCATCATTGAACACACACCCAATAAATAGAACGTATTGACCTGGCACTGTGGGTGTCCCATCTTCCCTTGAGAATGGAGTAAGAATTGCATGTACTCCCCTGCTCTTGAGTGGATAAGAATCAAGTGTTCTCTTTAGGGAAATTCCTATTGCATTTTCCCATGACCCAGCCAGGGTTTCTCAGTCTCCAGTTTTCCCAGCAGTGTGTATCCCATAAACCTGCCAATTAAGCAACTGAATATCATTATTTCTAATGTAATTGCAGACTGCAGTTATGAATTTGTAAATGCTGCTGTGAATGGAGCCCTTTACCCCAACCATCTCAAGTGTTTTTCTTAGGGGAGTGGAAGGCAATCCTATCGCTTACTTTGCCCCAAACATAGCCAGCCTCGCTAGAAGAAACCCCCTCTTTCTGGCCCAAAGGACGTGCAGAACAAGCTCTAATGGGCTCTGCTTTGACCCAGAAGGTCCCGTTGGATGCACAGCCCTTAGACATCTTTCACCTGAGACCCAGATTCAACAAGGAATAGCAACCACCCAATTTCTGCCGTTTTCTTAGGGCTGGGAAATTGCCGCCAACTTTTAGAAATCAGTGCAAAAAGACCATACGTCAGAAGCCTCACAGAACCCTCCGAGAAATTTACCGTTCTTTAAGTTGAGCTTTACAGGGTACCACTTGCTAGGGAATTTACTCTCTGAAACTCAAGTTGGGGTAGCAGAACCACGCGTGGGTGAGCCTTCTTGAGTCTGTGGGAGTAAAGGGAGTCTCTCCAGGCCCATGATTAGCCTTTGTGTTCAGCCACTTAGTAATTAGTTCATAGGAAACTTAACCCCTCGTGGATAACAGGTTTCTGAGTGGACTCTACCCAGATATCTGGTTTGAAGCAATACAATCTCAGAGATCTCTGCCTGGTTTTTCCCTTTCAATGGACAGTGAGAGTAAATGCCTGTAATTGCACCAGTGGTAGGCAGGCGTGGAAAGTGGAAGGGTTGATTCGCCATGCGATGCATAGCACCTTACAAACCCTGAAAAGAAAGCACTGTGTTTGTTTAATCTGCCCAATGCGATGGCTTGCACAGTCCTAAGCATGGAGAATTCTCTGCGCCAGTACAATTCAAAACCCAGCACATGGTGGGATTCTCCTACAGGACGCAGTGCACTTCCGTTTACTGTGCCGGGGGCTGGAGAGACAGCTGAGCAGTTCAGAGTGCTCCCTCCTGCTCTTCCCAAAAACACAAGTTTGGTTCCCAGCACCCACATCAGGCACCTCACAGCTTCCTCTCTAAGTCTGCTGAGGTCTTTTGGGGCCATTTACATGCACACCCGTCTTTCTCTCTCTCTCTCTCTCTCTCTCTCTCTCTCTCTCTCTCTCTCTCTCTCTCTCTCAGAAAACTAAAATAAATCCATAAATCTTTTTCAAAAAAAAAAAGAAGGAAGGAAGGAAGGAAGGAAGGAAGGAAGGAAGGAAGTCCTGTTCAGGTTCCTACACCATGGATTGGAAATTTGAACGTGCAGTGTGCATGGGTCTGAGAACATGAGGCTCAGAATGGGGACCATAACTTCCAAAAGTGACTCTGACAGCTGACGCTCCCAGATAAAGCATCCATCCAGACAGCCTCAGCTTAAGGTTCTGGTAGCTTCCAGGAGAGTGTTGCTCTTTTATTAAACAACTGGAACTGTCACTGGAAATCCCCTGTGCCAAAGCACAAGCTGGGTGGATTGGTCTCTGTAAGCACCAGGGATTCAACTGTGGTCTTTTGGTTTCAGCATTAAAGAAAACTCACCCAGTAAGGATGTACCCCAGTGAGGCAACACTAGCCTGGTGTGTATACCTATAGTTAGTGTTTGTGTATGTGTGTGTGTGTGTGCATGTGTGTGTATGTGTGGTGTGCATGCATGTGGGTGTATGTGGGTGGTATGTGGGTGACCATGTGTGTATATGTGAGTGATTGTATGTGGTGTACATGTGAGTGTGTGGTGTATGGTGTGCATATGAATGTGTGGTGTGCATATGAGTGTGTGGTGTGTGCATGTGAGTGTATGGTGTGTATCTGTGGTGTGTGCATGTATCATGTGTGTATAAGTGTGAGGAGTGTGTGGTGTGCATATGAATGTGTGGTGTATGCATGTGAGTTTGTGTGTGTGGTCTGTATGTTTGGTGTATGCATTGTAGTGTGGTATGTGCATTGTAGTGTGTGTGAGGAGTGTGTGGTGTGTGCATGTGAGTGTGTGTGAGTGTGTGGTATATGCATGTGAGTGTGTGAGTGTGTGGTCTGTATGTGTGGTGTATGCATGTGAGTGTATGAGTGTGTATTGTGTAGTAATAAGTGCGGAAGGGCTGCGTCCTTAGCACCCCGGCCGCCTGCTAGCTCATGCCCGAAATAACAACACACAAACTGTATTCATTAAACACTGCTTGACCCATTTCTATCTAGCCTCTTCTAGGCTAATTCTAACATTAATTTAGCCCATTTCTTATCATCTATGTAGCACCCCAAGGTGCGCTTACCGGGAAGATTCTAGCCTACGTCCATCCTGGGTCAGAGCTTCCTAGCGTATGCCCAGGAGAGCGAAGCAGGGCCTCTGCTCCAGAGAGCAAAGCTGTTGAGTCTCTCCGGGAGCAGAGCAGAGTCTGAGCTCACTTCCTCTTCCTCCCAGCATCCTATTCTGTTTACTCCTCCCACCTATGTTTTAACCTATCTGGGCCAAGGAATTTCTTTATTGCTTAACCAATGAAATCAACAGATTGATATATGACACTCCCACATCAGTATTGTGCGCATGTGTAGTATGTGTGTGAGAGAGAGTAGCGTGTAGTGTGTGCATGTGTACTGTGTGTGTGACTGTGAGTAGTGCATGGTGTGTGTGGTGTGCATGTGTATGTGTGGTATGTGATGTATGAGTGTGTATTCTTATTATTTTGGCCGTCTACTTTACCTTCCTGTATAGTAGAGACACTGAATAAGGTGAAAATTGTCAGTAGAGAAGATGCTTCTCAGTAAGAAATTTATTATATTATTCCATTTTTGCCCATTCTAGAGAACAGGCCTACAGACCCCATAGACTGAACTCAAAAACAGTACAACATTCGCGATCTGGTACCCAGCCTAAGAGATCAGGCCTATCCTTCTTTCTGTAGGGCTCTGAATTTGCCACACACAGAAAGCATGGCCTGCCCCCTTCTATGCGATTCCATGACCAGTTTGGGCCTCCATTAAAAAAATACAAAACTTCCGTGTGAAATATCTGGATTTAGACTTGGGGGTTGTTGCTGTTTTGTGTTGAGTTTTGTTGATGATGGCTCCTTCCTGTTTCCTTAGCTTTGCCATCAGGGCAGAAA
Source organism: Alexandromys fortis (assembly GCF_014885135.2). Classification (NCBI taxonomy): domain Eukaryota; kingdom Metazoa; phylum Chordata; class Mammalia; order Rodentia; family Cricetidae; genus Alexandromys; species Alexandromys fortis. The sequence goes on from NW_026067919.1 coordinate 1,455,236, forward strand.
ATGGTAAGAACAGCTTGTTGGTCTCGGTATGTGGGCCATTCGAGTGTGCCCAACTTAAGTGACACAATATCCCTCGGGTCAGTCTGTGATAAACCCCAAGTCAAACAAGGCTGCATCTGGGATGTGTCATATCCTAAGGATCTGACCTAAGGTCATGGCCAGCTCTGACTCTTAAAACCCCAAATAGTCACCTAAGCAGTGATATAAACTGGTTTCAGCTGGCTCTTGGGCCGCTACTGTAGTGCTGAGACTAGGAGAACCTTGCCATGGAGGAGCTGGAGAAATGGCGGGGAGGATCCGTTGGTTACTCCAAGAGGCAATCCAGCTCCAGTGGCTCTGTGTCCAGGGCTAATGGCCTCAGCATGTCCTGACACCATAGTGGAGGTGCATGTGAACAGGGTCAGCCCGAAAGGACTGAGCAGGAACTGGCTTCCAGAACACAAAATCTCAACAAAACCTTGACAATCGCTACAGCCCATTGTCTCCTGTTTTCACTTCCCTCCCACCAGAAAATGGCCTTCCAGCCTGGGACAAACAGAAGCCCCGTCCAGAACGAGGACAGGACTGGAAGCTGGTAGGAATGTCCGAAGCCTGCCTGCACAGGAAGAGCCATGCAGAGAGGCGCGGCGCACTGAAGAACGAGCAGACATCTCCACACCTCATCCAGGCCACGTGGACGAGTTCTATATTCCATCTGGATCCTGAGGATGTGAACGATCCAAGCGTCTCCAGTGCCCAGACCTTTCAGACCGAAGAGAGGAAATGCAAAGGTAACCACTTCCTACCAGACCGTGGCCACAAGGGCATCTCTTTCACGACTGTGTTCCTCCTCTATTTCTTCACCCGACTCAAGTCAGTGTGCTTCCCTGGCTGATCCTCCCTGATGTCTTCATCATCTAATTTTCTTTTAAGCGTAAATAAACAAGTGGGGTCCAAAGGCCAGCACTTCATGCCATACCCCAACACTGGGGGAAGGTCCTTTTTAGTTTTTCAAGTTCTTTAAGGAGCAAACATGGTGTTAATTTGATCTTTAATTCTACTTGTATCTGAGTGGATACAGGCATTGCTGCATTCATAGCTGCTTGTTTGTGGTGTGTATATATTCATATGTTTCTTGGTGATTACACCAGTAGCTAAAGGGATTTTTGGATGCCTGCCTTTAACCTACATAGACGGTTCTTGCTTGCCAGGGAGATCTGAACATGTCTCGTGGTCAGTAAATCCTGTGCCCCTGTCCTGGAGAGAAGATTAGGGTGTTAGACAGTTGTCACCTCATGAGGGAGGAGGTAGTCACCTCAAGAGGGAAACAAAAGCAGCCGAAGCAGCCCAGATTCCTGATCACATAAGACTTAGCTGCTCTTCACCTCAGGCCACCCCACCTGACAGATGTCTTCCATGCTGATCGCGTTATGGTCTTAGGGTTGCCCAAAATCTTTGCTTCCTAAAGCAGCCTGTGTCTGTAAGTGTTCAAGTTCACGTGACTGCCTGTTCTTTCCCAGTTCAGAGTTTAAAAACTAAAAAGATTATGCTTGGCTTTTTGGGTTTTACTTGCAATAAAGTTTAAGTTGTCTATTTGGAAACTGAAAAAAAATGTCACCATCAAATAACAATGTATCACATATCAACACGTAATAATAGGTGAGCCATGAAGACACATAGCTGCTGCCCTGTCTTAAACGTAAGCCACCGTTCCAACCCAGGTCCTTCTGATTTTCTGGAAACACTTTAGAGCCCCCGTAATGTCTGGTTTCACTCAGAAAGATCCAGTTTCTGAGGCAGATGTTCCAAAGATGGTGTCCTGAGCTCTGACTGGAGCGCAGGAGGGAACACCTTGTTCTTTTTGAAAGGTGATACTTGAACTTCTGTGTTAATTATTTAGAAGTTGAAAGGTTTTTCTTGATGTTTTAAATTGAAATAGAATTACACTACCTCCCCCTTCTTTCCTTCCCTCCAGATCCTCCCAGGCACCCTACCCTCACTCTCAAGTTGATAGCTGCTTGTTCTTTGGTTATTATTGGGACATACATGTGTATGTACGTACATGTGTGTACAAATATAAAAATACAACCTGCTGGGTCTGTTTTTGTTGTTTGCGTACACATTGTTTCAGGCCTGACAGCTCTGCACTAGACAACCAGTAAGGGGCTTGTACTTGGGAGAGGTGAATTCCCTTCCTCCCAGCAGAAAGTAGTTGCCTGTAGTTCCTCGTCTAGGGGTAGGACCTTGTGAAATCCCTCCCATCCACCTTAATATGACCATTGATATAAGCCATTGCTACAATCTTGTTTGTGCAGACATTTCTAGGAGAGACTTTGAAGTTTTGAAGAGGATATTTAGAAAAATGGCAAAATGGGATTTTTTTTTCCCAAAGAGGTCAGGATGTAAAAGCAGGTGAGCCTCCACGTGTGAATGGGTGTGCATGGTGTGAATGGGTGTGCATAGTGTGAATGGGTGTACATGGTGTGAATGGATGTGCATGGTGTCAATGGGTGTGCATGGTGTCCATGGGTGTGCATGGTGTGAATGGGTGTGCATGGTGTCAATGGGTGTGCATGGTGTCAATGGGTGTGCATGGTGTCAATGGGTGTGCATGCACATATTTACTTGAACTACCATTTAGATTTACAAGCAGATTGTATCTCCAAATTTTATAGGTCACAGTAAAACCTTGCCTGTCTTTGGTATATAGCCAACATCCTCATGATTTAAGGACCTGAACAGAAGTTAATTCATTCACCCGTGGTACCCAAGTTCATTCATTCACAGAGCGCTGTCTCTATTATGACAAATTTTGTTCTTAGATATGTTGAGTTCTAAACATTAGCCTTTCGGTTTGTTAAAATACCTTGAGAGTAAGGGGGTGGAAGTTCCGGCGCTCAGGATGCTGAGGTTCCTGCCTCACCTGAGGCTAAAGCTAAATATGAGACACCGTCCAAAAAGAAAAGACGAACAGATAAGTTATAGTCTTTGGGTTGAAGACTCCACAGCACAGTGGCTAAGACCACAACATTTTGAGGTTGACACATCTGGACTAGAATACCAGCATTCCCACTGTATGTTTTGAGCGGTACTTAAGCATTTAACTCAGTACCTTGATTATAGTTCACTTTAAAGAGCAGCTTTTTCCTAGTGGTCTTTATTATCGGCTCTACATCCTAAGTCACTTAGATTCCCTGAATAGCATAGCAAGGAATGGGGCTAGAGGAGTTTAACCGATGAGGATGGATGGGTGGTCTGTTTTATGAAGCCCAGATCTTCCGATAAATCATTCAAGTGCATCTTCACTATTCTGGTGTTGAAAGAAAAACAGCAGAGGCAAACCTTTTGAGGTTTCCAGAGATATCACCAGGGTTCACTTTGACCTGGGTATAAAACAATGTCCTGATTATCAGCACAGAAATGAGACCCAAGTGGCCTGAGTCACAAAACCCAAGAATCTACTGAATTCAATTTCCCTAATATATTTGCACACTGGTGAGTGATGCCTACATTCCCCTTGGGAGTTGGTGCTTCTTCATTGTCTCCATTGATCTGCTATGTCTATAGAGTACATAAAGAAGTGTTGGCTGATGGCCATTCATATTGGGCATTTACTTCCTGGCTGCTACCACCCATAAAGCACCTGCTGCCCTGGCCTGCTCTTGTATACATTTGTCTTCTAGTGTTTGTGTGGGGCTCACTGTGTTCAGGACATTTTGCTAATGTTTAAGAAGGAAGAAAGAACATTTGAACCAAAAGGACATTTGATTAGCCTCTTCCCAAGCATCCCAGAGGTAATTGATAAGAACCAAATGACCTTGACCCATATACAACGGTTAACTTGTGGTTCAGCAATACAAAACAACAAATGGGCCACTCGAGGCTGCCCAATAAGCCTGTCCCCAAGTCAGCAGCAGTCTCTCAAAGCTAGACCAGAATTCTTTCACGCATGGTTTGTGGGCTGCAAACTGATCGTTGCCGCTCTCTGCTGATGCAAGGAGAACGAGTTCAGAAACTTGCCCAGCGTCTCATCATCACCCACAGTCCAGATGCATCAACAGTGGCTGCCTCTCGCTGAGCTAGGCAGAGGACCAGTTTGGTGCTGTCAGACTTGCCTGACCAGCCCCACGTGGCCAGAACGGGGCCAAAGTCTGAAGCAAGAAAAGGAATGTATTGGTCTACAATGGGTGGGGTTTTCTAAAGACTCTTACTTCAAATCATTTGAGAATCATTGACTTATATGTGTCATAGTCTTAAGTGTATTTTGCCTAAAGCCGAGTTGGGGTTTCTACCTCATATTTTACACAGCGCATCTGTATGCCTTATTAGCTGCGCTCATGCTAAGCAAAATTGCCTGGTGGGTTATACAAGCCCTGGAGCCCCCTCACATTCCACGTCAGAGACTGTGCCACCGCCTCCATTCCCGGAATCCAAGTTGATTTGTGCTGTGCTCGGAGTGTGCGTGCCAGAGAGTGGCACTAACAATAGTTCCATTTATTAAGATGAGAGTCTAAGCTATGTGTGGTGACTCAGGCTGAAGCCCCAGAACACCCAGGAGGACAGTGAGTTCAAGGCCAGCTGGGACTACATAGTGAGACTTTTACTAAAAGGAACTCGAGAGGGAAGGAGAGAGAAGAATGTGAGGCTGTAGTTGAAGCTTTGCATTGGAGTACGTAGAGGAGAATAGGTGTTTCAGTGGTCCCATTTAGTGATGCTTTCGATCAGCATGTCCCCAAGTCTTTGAGATACTCTTAAGGACTCCGGGCAGGAAGGGGCCTGCCACCTAGTGGGCACTCAGGAATAAGTCTGTGCCTCCATCCTCTGCTGCCCTAGGAGCCAGCTGGCGATCCCATCTTGGGGACCCTTTGGGCCTGACCATCTGCTCACTCACTTCACTTTAGTGACACTCCACTGGGCGATAGATCCCTAAACTTCCGTTGGGAACCACAGAGTTCAGTAAGCCCAGAAAGTTGGTGGCAGATCGGCAAGTGGCTCACTCGAACTGGACTTCAGCACACTGAACCCATGAAATAGGGCCTCCATAATAGCCAGGAATTTTCTGGAAGGAAGCATTGGGGCTTTTGGGATGACCATCTGGGCTGAGCCACCTCCCTGGGCACTACTGAGAGGACAGTAGCGGTCTAATACGCCACTAAAATTTCTCTGTGAAACTGCACCATCGTGATGGAAAAACAGATGAATCTCAGATTCCCAGGAAGGAGAGAAGAGTCAGAAAAATTTTCATGCATCATTTTCTTTCATTCTAAATGTTCTATGTGGCTTTGCGGGGGGGGGGAATAAAAATTTCAATACATTATAAAATTACAAATATTGTTCTAAATTACCAAGTATAAACACTATTCCAGTTTTTCCCACATTCCAGTCCTTTCTTTTCTATCTACTTGGCTCATCCAAGGCACATACATCACTTGTAACCAACATTTAATGCTTAGCAATAGATCATCAGCACTTCCCCTTGCCATTAAACTATTCTGCTGAATACTGACATTTATTGGCAATAGATTATTCTTTCTTGTAGCTAAAATATCATTTATTAAATCATCCCCCCAAAGCTTAGACAATGTAAGGTAATTTTTAAATAATAAAATTTAAATAATATCTTATTTCAGCAAAGGGGAAGACTATTAATCCATGATCTTCGGAGAGAACAGGTCACTCAGATTGACGATAGTGCTTTAAAATGAGGTATAGCTCTCATTGGCCAGGATAACAAAGTGCCCGGAGAGTCAGAGACATAAATGCAGGCCGCTGTGTGCTTTGCAGTCCTTCGAGACAGACATTCACCCTCTTGGTGGTCCAACCGTGGCTTTGTCTTAGGTAAAACACAAGGACATCGTCCCATGAACCTTATTGAGAAGGGGAGGCATTGCACAGCTGGAGCCTTTCCCTGGTCCCACCAGCTGCTCCATCGCTCTCTGTCCTCCACTGTGCGCTGCTCACCAGAGATCACGGCCCTTAGTCCCATGGAATACAGCAGCGATGCAAGTCGAGGAACATGACTGCTTAGCATGATAATAAGGGCTCACTGCGAATGTCTGGCATGCACTAGACAGCTGTGTTTTCTCACTTCAAAGGCAGGAGAGAGACTCTGTAAGTAAGCAAATAGCGGCAGAAAGAACTGGAAAGGAAGGGCAAGGTACCAGCTCGCGTGGGAGGATGTAATAATAAACTAGCTATGGTAATGTGGAAGGAAGGAAAACATCAGAAAGTCAGGATTCAGGTCCATCCGACTTCACTTCTCATTGAGATGCAGCACGGAGCCATGGATGGACCACTGTGGGCTTTCCAAGGTCAGCATGGCTGCGTCTATAATATGGAGAAAGGCAGACCTGGTCACTCTGTCCTTCTTTAGATCACCCCGACCCTCAGACACACACGAGGTCTGAATGCTTCACTCTTTGCACTTTGGTCCTGTGGCTAATAAATTGGAAGTGATCTAAATCTTCCTATCCATAAGGGCATTTTCAGGAAAATAAAAGTGTCTCTAAGACATCTATTAGAAAAATGGAAGGCTTATTTTGGAAATGTGCTTTCCCTAAATAAAAATGTAGCCCACGTTCCCAGTATGACCCCACTTGTGGCTTTGGAAGTCTGCTTAGTTGAACTGATATGTATAGGGACCAGTTCCCAGTGGTACAGCAACCTTGGGGGAGACAGGCATGCAGGAACAATGGCTCTGATATGAATTCTACATACAAGTGTGTTCAAAGATCTTCCCAAGAGTGGCAATCTTAGATGACGTCTTAGATGAGTCTATGCTTTTAATAAGATGTCTTACGTTGACTGCCTGTTTTCTAACTCACAAGTTCAGAGTGGATCTTTGAGCCTCTCTGATCCTCAGAATAAGGTAATGTGATTGATTGACCCTTCGCGTTTCTATATAGATGAAGGAGAGTATGAGTAAAGCCCTCAATATAATTTCTAGAATTTAATAGAAATTGAGTAATTGTTATTGTCCTCAGGATATAAATAATCTTCTAACCTTGGGGCTCTTCTGGTGTCTGTTACCCTGTCTGACCTCCCGTCACCCTGAAGGACACGAGAAACTGAAATGAAAGGTGGATGAAGCAAGGGTAGCAGAGCATCAGGGGCAGAAGAGGGACAGAGCTCTTAACAGCAATCCAAATATTTTAGCAAGACTTATAAAATTTTTAAACCTTTCCTGAAAAAAGAATCACCAAGTACGTGAAGTTAGTAGAACTGGGATCCGATTCAGACATTCCGATCACAAGTACCAGGTCTCTCTGAGGTTACCCCATCCTGAAATCCTATGCAAAGAACCTGGCACAGCGGAAGACTTACATTACATCAGGCACAGGTACAGGGGGCCCCAGCCCACGGTGACAGAGACAGTGAGTTCCTGTACGCATCTGATTGCCTAGCCTGGGCATGCGTTCCTACTTTGGTCACCTATTAAGCTTTGACCAGACACTTGCCTTTCTGTTTTCTAATTCACAAGTTCAGAGTGGATCTTTGAGCCTCTCTGATCCTCAGAATTAGAAAATGGAGACTTTTTTATTATAGAAATAAGATCTTGGATGATGTTACAGAAACTGATCAGTAGACAGAAGCTTGGCTCCTCTGATGAGGCTTGGGAAGCCCATGAGTAGTGTGGGTATCGGGAGTGGTGAACACTCGGGGAGAGTAGCTGCTAAGCACACATTAACCTGAGTCAGCTCTACTGTGGGTGGAGGGGAACAGACACCGAAGCACACCCTTTGACACTGTCAACGGGTACTTCTCAAAGTCGTGCACAAGTGGACGGTTAACTGTGGCCGAGCACTCCGAAGACACAGGCCATCGGCCGTTTCTGACAGAGTTTGAAAGTACAAAGGTGTTCCCGTCAAATTCAGACAGATCTGTGAGTGGCATATTGATCCTGCCTGTAGAGACAGTTTGAGAATCCTCACAGTTCCACAGCACCCAGCCAACACTTGGAGAAATGTAGGATCAGCCAAGCGTGGATTGGCTCTTGGCTCTGAAACTAACTGCTTAGTATTGGATAAATAACTAATTCTCTCCAACAAAAAAACATGGAGATTAATTGATGGTGCAGGACAACGCTCTATATTCCACTGTTAGCTTTTCAATATTGAAATCATATTTTCCCCTTGAGAGGAAAACAGGGGCTGAATATGTTAAATCAGGCCAAAAAAAAAAAAAAACCCAACCTGTGATCACCGTGAAGAATACAGTGCATAGTCCAAACCGGTTGAAAGAAAAATCATGTCTCATGCCATGTCTTTCGGTAGTTTTATTTCCCTTGGGACTTTTCTCCCCAGTGACCTAGAAACCTTCAGGTCCTCCAGACTTCATTTTCAGTTCCCTCAACGATTCTGAAAACATTGAGTACTCCATGATAAACCTCCTCGCTGAAGGTGTGGCCAGCTGCTTCTGGATAGACCTTTGGGTCTGAGTCTACCAGGGATACAGAGGTCACACGCCAAAGGTGGTGTCACAGACAATGGGTGGCATGCCTTGTCTTCAGGACGGTCCTTACTCCAGTGGCAATCCCATGACTGGTTCCGGACGTGAGCTGTACTAACTTTACTCTTCCGGGTTCAGATGAACTTAGCCAACTTGACGCAAGCCTGTTAAGGGTTCCAAAAACCCAGAACTAGCTGACCTTGGAAATAAGAGGAGAGTCAGACAGCTCCATGACCCAAGGCCATTCTCCATGGCATATTGATCTGAACCAGGATTATGAGCTTTGGCGAAGCCCTATCCCTGTGACATCTGTCAGTATTGACTTATACAAGAAGATTGACTTTATTAAACATCACTCTTGAAATATAGCACCAGGCTGAAAATGGGACTGTCTAACTCATATCTCTGTTTTGAAGCCACTTGGCATTTGAGTTAGAATATCGTGTGGGGCCAATGATTTATTTGTCTAGATGGCAATAGTCTATGAATGCCAGGTTCCCCCCCACCCCGTTCCCCACAGTGGTCTCATAATATGCAGCTCTAAAGGCCATAACTATTTTAAGTCAAACCTTAGAACTAATGAAAAGATACTTACTGGAATCTTTGTTTGACTAGCTCTGCAAAGAACTCCTTATAATAAGCCTCAGATATAAAAGTAAAGGTCAAAACCCATGTAAGTAGGATCCACTGCCCTTTAGGAAAGGAAAAAAAATACATGTTAATCTTTTGCAGCACTTTCAACCAGACAGGTTTCTATGGAGACAGGTATCTGATATGGATTCGTCCCACTTACTATTCATGAACACTCTTAGGGTGCAATGCCTTCCTCTTGTCCCCAAGGCTCATAGATGCGATACTTCACCCTAGCTTTCTTCGAAAGGCCCATTCTGTACCTGTGTCTTTATTTTACTTCTCCCACCACCCAAAAAAGGACTGGGAAAAATCTGAAGGCTTTGCAGTTGGTCACAATCGGTCAAAATCGCAGCACCAAAAGCGGAGAGTGTCACACACTTAATGCTGACCTGTTGTTTTCTCCAAAAAAATGAAAGGCTTTTTGTTTTTGCTTATGGTTATGTTGGGTGTGTGTGTGTGTGTGTTGTATAAAGACTGCCTGCTTTGGAGTTGGGTTCCTCTGTCTTTCAGGGCAGTTGCATTTTTCAAGATCTGCAGCCTGAGTCTTGCGCACATTTCCCTCAGCTTGTCCTTTAGAGTTTCAGTTGCATGGTTTCTGGAGGCTCTCCAAGGCAGAACCCTGAGTTACTTTTGGTGTCTTCTTTTTGAGTCACCTTGCGCTAACTCCTACACCTCTTACCTACATAGCTAGCATCCTACCCCGTCCACTTTATCTCTGTGTGTGTGGCTGAGGGTATCGTTTGGATTTTTACCTCACAGAACTACTGACAATAAGCTACAAAAATCAATCCTCTTTAACTCTTGAGAATGACTCCTAGAACCGCGGGGATTCTCTTAGGTGACTATGACGTAATTACCAAGATCAGGAAATCTGACACTAGTGCAAGCTACCTCCTAATTGACAGGCTTTATTCAAATGCCACCCTGGGTCCCTTTTCCCACTCCATGAAGTGGAGATAGGGCTGAGCTGGAGAGAGGACTTGCCTCTCTGGGGTTTAATAGGCTGCCTCCAGCAGCTGTCCTTTATCAAGTCTGGCCCTCTGGCTAGGATACCCGGCTGTGTGCTTCATTTAGTTGCTGTGGGTCTTTGGGCTATCTCTACAACTTTATTAAGGTATCATTGACAAAGAAAACTGACTATATTTATAGAGAGAGTTGTTACTTTAGTATCTGTCTACATTGGCGATTATTTAAATCAAGCTTGTTGGTTCAGGTGTCACCTCACATCTTTATAATTTGCTGTGGTCAGAACATTTAATATCTAATCATTTAATAACTTTAAAGGCAAGGACGCATTGCTGTGAACCTTATGCAATGCATCATGCTATGTAGTGGATCCTTCCCTATGTTCAGTAGCATTAGCAATAGCTTGTAATGTCTTGGGAAGCGTTCTTTCTATAGGACAGCTTTGTTCAATGACTCAAAAATATGTAACCAGTGTCTGGCAAATGGAGGAGCTTGCTAGTAGTATAAGATGCCTAGTTGGGGTATCATAATTCCATTTGCTTCTGCAGGGATAGGTTTCCATATGGCTCTTCAAAAGACTTTTATAGTTAGCTGTTCCCCCCATTTCTTTCCTTTGCCCTCTCTCTTTTCTTCGTTAATCCTCCTTTTCTAGTTTCCCCTTTATCCCTTTAAAACACTATATTCTATTTCTCCTTCCGATTCCTTGCTGAGCCACTTTGTACAGCTGATGATTTAATGATTTTCATCTATTAAAAATATTTGCACAGTCAAGGATGCACTAGGGGTTCACTGTGGAGGTTCAATATCATGCTGTATGGGCACACACATATATATGGTCTCGATGTGTGAGGTCTCCTGGAGACATCAGGGAAGAGGTGCTTGGTGAAAGGTTGGATAGAAAGTCCTATAAGCCCAGAGAGATCACCATCAGCTCCTGAGGCAACAGTTGAAGCTGAAAGCGTTGATGGGGTCACCTACTGCCTTAGTTAAGGTTTCTGTTGCTGTGAAGAGACACCATGACCACAGAAACTTTTACAAATGAAAGCATTTAATTAGGCCTGGCTTATAGTTTCAGAGGTTTAGTCCATTATCATCATGGAAGGAAACAAAGCAGCCTGCAGGCCAACATGGTGCTGGAGAGAGAGCTGGCAGTTGTACATCTTGATCCACAGCCAATAGAGAGTAAACTGAGTCCCACACTGGGTATAGTTTGATCATATGAGACCTCAAAACCTGCCCCCACAATGACACACTTCCTCCAACAAGACCACACCCAGTCCAACAAGGCCACACCTTTTAATAGAACCACTTCCCTATGGGATAAGCATTCTAACATGTGAGTCTGTGGGAGCCATACCTATTCAAACCCCCACCCCGGCTAAGGATATGAGTGATCAGAAGGTGGCTAAAGACTAACCCCAAAGGAACACCAGTTTCAAAAGTCAAGCAGAGAGCCAGGTGTTGTGGCTCACACCTGAAGTCACTTGAGAGGCTAAGGTGGGAAGATCACCATGGCCTTGTAGAGCTCATAGACCTTGTAGACCAGCCTGGACTATATAGTATGTTCTAGGCCAGCATAGACTAAGAGAAAACCCTGAACTACCTCCCCCAAATGAAAGGCCAGCAGAAGGGACAGACCATCCCTTGGAGAAGACCAAAAAGATCTGATCAGAAACGGAAGTCCCATGAGAAAAGACAGTGTGGTAGGGAAATGTCTCGACCACCCCTATGGGAAGCAGATGCAAGCCAAATGTCAGTGTAGTTATAATACTGTTGTGTTCAGAGATGCAAAGATTCCAAAAGTTTCTTGTTACCAGAGCCTGAGCGGCAGTGACAGTTTGCTACGTGTTATCTTACTGGACATACCCAGTCACATGAAGCCAAGTTATACACTAGGAAAATTGAGCTGGGCTGGCCATGTGGAGCATGACTCCCCCCCCCCCCCAAAACTAATTAGGCAAAAGGCAAAGGCAAAGCATCAGCCAGGAGCAAAGAGAAATGGGCCACACAAAAGAAGCCCTGAGGATCCTGGGCCCGACATAATAGCCGGTGAGGCTGGAGAGGGGGGACAGGAGCCAGCTTAAAGGACACCTGTCTTTCTCTGCAGGGGTGTGGCTCTCGGGCTTTAGCCAGCAATGGAATCAGGGGCACCCACAGCGTTTTGGGTCCACTAAGTCAGAGCTGGGTCATGCGTGTCTAAGAAGTGTCTAAAGATGAGGTGTCTGGTTCAGAAGCCACTGTCCAGGATCGAAGACCTTTGGGATCTGGCCTACAAACCTCGTGGAAGTTCAAAGACTGCTTTCTTTTACAGAGTCTTCTAGTAAAAAGCCACCTCAGCGGCAGGGCCTCTGCATGAACGTGCTAGGATAGACAGCCCACCTCCAGGAAGGAGAGCAATCTGAACTCTAATGCGGTATGGAGAAGTCCACAGCATGTCAGGCCTTCAGAACTTCCCTTCCAGAAGCCTACCCCATTCCTAGCTTGCTGTTCCCCCAGCACAGGCCACCCCCACCAGTGTGGCTGGCCCCTGGGTGTCTTGTTCCCACTCTGTGTTCCTCTGTATCTTTATCAACATATTCCCTCCCCAGCAGTTAGCCACGCTGCCAGTCTCGCGCACATTTTCATGAAGGCACATTTTGTTTTGGGACGGATTGTGAGCCAGCCTCCCCTTGCTACTCTTTAGTGGAGCCCTAACAAGATAGAGCTATCAGAAAGCTTTTATTGGACACCAAGAGAAAAAAAAAAAAAAAAAAAAAAAGAAATTTTAATTAGGAACAAATTCACAGTACAAAACATACAAAAGAAAAGGGATGTGAGCTTATTCATACCAAATCAAACTTAGTCCAAGAGCCTAAAGGCACAGTCTAGTCTTGGGGACTGACCCCTGGGGACTTCCCCCTTCAGGCCAGGAGCCCTCCTCCTTGGTCTGTGTTCTCTCGCATGTAATTTCAGAGATGCACCCAGCTTCCAGGGGTTCCCTGTGTCCCCACATTTGGCTCCACCCCCAGCATGTAGCTGGACAGAGCAGGAAGCTAGGTCTGCTGTTATCTGTAACAGACTATGTTACAGATCACATAAAGCTAAGGAATGGGCAGGATTCAGCCATCAAAGCCACGGCTTTAATCCTCTCCATATTGCTTAGCAAATTAAAGGCTGCTCTCTATGGGGTCCTGTCGGCCCTGTTCTGTGGTCCCCAGGGGCTGCTCTCCCAGGGGTCCTGCCTGCCCTGTTCTGTGGTCCTCCTGGGTGTCCTGCCTGCCTCTCCCTTAAACTAGCTTTCCCCATAGCTCCCATCTGTGGTTTTATTTCCTCGTGGATAAGTGAAGCACATTTAGAATGCACAGCTTCAAAACTTTGGCTCCTGGGATCCAGAGAAGCCTAGGCGAGGACTCAGCCTCCGCATGTTTCCAGTGTAGCTGGAAAGTGCTTGGAGAGATACTTTAAGAGGGGGTGGTCCCAGACTTCCAGGAGCTTAGTCAGCCTTGCTCCAGATGGACTAAAGTGGAGCCCCATCCCCCCAGGTGTGTGTTACTAGGGTCCAAACTCAGGTCTTCTGAATGCTAAGCTATTATACTGTTCATGAGAAGAATATTTGCAGAGACTCTAGTTTTGCAGTAAGGTCTGTCTCTTGAACCCCTCCCTTCCTCTGTCCCCCACCTCTCCTTTTCCTGATATGCTTCCTCTTCCCCCTCCTCTTCCTCCTCTTTCTGAAAGGGTCACACTATGTTGCCCAAGGCTGATCTTGATCTCCTGGGCTCCACTAGTCATCCTGCCTCAGCCTCTCAGGTGCTGGAACTGCAAGCACAGGCCCTCACGCCCACCTTGGAGTCCTAAATTTCAAAATCAATGAAGCAGAAGATTCCAGATATCAGAGACCAAGTCAGCATGCTCAGAAAGCACAGTAAACCACTATAGATGCCCCCCCCCAACATCTCACCTACCATTCTGATCTTTCCGTACGTGGATGGGAAGACTGGTCCTGTCACTAGAGGCAGTGGGGGCTGGGAGAATGGGGTTGATAAATGAAGCAGACTAAACTTATGAAATCGCCAACTTTATTTAGAGCCTCAGAAAATGTCTACTCCAAAGGTTAATAAAGGTCACATGAGCAAAGTTCCTTTGAGTTCAAACTGTGTAGAATCACGAGAACAAGCCCACATGTGGCAAAAACATGGTTTTCCATAGAGGCGTGTAAACGAATAATAGCCAGTTGTAATGAGTAATCGAGAGAAAACTCGCTCATTCCAAGAACAGTTTCGTTTTCTGAAGAAACTGAGGCCATAGACTCTTGTCTCGTTTACTTGGAGTGTTCTTAGAAGCACTCAAAAGTTCCCTCCTATGACTCCATTCCTGTACCCTATCCCAACGTGGTCCCCCTTCTACCTTCACAAGGGCAATGTTCTCAATCCACTCCAGAGAGAAGAGTGTGTCCTGGCCACTTTACAATGTGTCTGAGGACAGAAATGATTGGCAGTGATGGCAGCTCTTCAGTTGAGGTCGGATGGGCAGAATCTGTTTCTGTTGTCCATCAGCAAACTGTGTGGGTGTTGGAAGGCAGCCTTTGTTCAGGAGAGCTCCACACCTAAGAAAAATGCTCTCCCTACAAAGTGTAAAATGTTAGCTTTAGCTTTTCTGAGACAGTATCTCTCTATGTGGTCCAGGCTTGCCATGTAGACCAGGTTGCTTGAACTCACAGAAATCCTCCTGCCTCCTGAGTGCTGGAGTTAAAGTCATGTGCCACCATATCTGGCTAAAATATCTTTGAAAAAAAAAATAATAGGCACAGAACTTGGTGCACTGAGGGGCAGGAGGAGGGTCCTCTCAGCTCTGTCTGAGAGCCAATATTGTACATCAAGTGAGGTCATGGGCCTTCAGGTTCATAACAGAACCAGGAACTTCCGGGCCAGAGCAAGTGGCATTTTCAGTCTCTATGAGGAGAAGGGAAAGAAAACATGTCAAGTGTCCTTGAAGCCAGGGAGACTTTGGAGTGCTCACAGGACAGGGACACTGGGCAGGAGCCAAGGGAAGAGGAGAAAGGGGTGGGTGAGAGAATGGGGAAGGCCAGTGTCAAGGGCAAATGTTTCATGCTAAATGCAGGAAGGATCCCATGGGGACATGGAGTTACCTGGTCAGCTAGTTTGAAATATCACTCCAGATCCTGTGTCAAGAAAGAACAAACTACAAGACCCCGCACACCTGTTAAGGGTTTGGGCATAGGTCCTGAAGGGAAGAGATGTGTCAAGGAATTTGATGGCTATTTGATTAGAGCCTGTCTTAATTGGGGTTTCTATTGCTGCAACAAAACACCATGACCAAAACAAGTTGGGGAGGAAAGGCTTTATTTGGATTACACTTCAGCATTGCTGTTCATCATTAAAAGAAGTCAGGATAGGAACTCAAACAGAGCAGGACTCTAGAAGCAGAAGCTGATGTGGAGGCCATGGAGGGGGCTGCTTACTGGCTTGCTTATCATGGCTTGCTCAACCTGCTTTCTTATAGAACCCAGCACCACCAGCCTAAGGGTGGCTCTACCCACAGTGGACTGGGCCCTCCCCCATCAATCACTAATTAAGAAAATGCCTTACTGCCAGATTTTATGGAGGTATTTTCTCAATTGGGTTCCCTCCTTTCAGATAACTTTAGTTTGTGTGCCAAGTTGGCATAAGGCCAGCTGGCATAGAGCCCTAAGTGAACAGTGGTCCTAAACCAGAAAACAGAGAGGGGGCACCACAACTCAAGGCTCTTGAGAGTGAGAGATGTCTGTGAGTGGTACAATTGCCGTGGTGAAGCATAGCCGAATTCTAGTAAGTTTGCCGACAAGACCGACTAAATTTAAAAAAAAAAAAAAAAAAAACCCTGCTTTATTTAGTGCACAGGGCAAAGTTTTCTGCCCTCTGACTAGGACTGGAAATGTAGACCGCGCCTAGCAAGTCAGCCCCACTCGGGAGCTACAGCCCTCCAGCTGTGTCATGACAATCAGTATTGTCCCGTGTAGGCCTTTGCTGCTGACTGCATCTACCATTGTTCTAAGTGTTTTACATAAGCCAATTCCCTAATCTCTAAAATGAGGCAAACATACTTATACCTCTCTTGTGAACAAAGAGACTATGACATCAATATGTTATGTCTGTCATCGGAAAAAAAAATCCAGAAGTTGTTAGTACGGTGCATTGTGGCAGTGTTGTGGGCTTTGACAGCTAGACTCCTTCCTGTCATTTATCCACCATCCTCAGTGACAAAGGCAGCGAGGACTCTAGCCATCATCTTACATTGTTGACAGACGTTAGGTAGGACAAAGACGGAGGAACAAATGCCATGCACCTGCTGCTGTTGTTGTTTTCAAGACAGGGTTTCTCTGTGTATCTTTGGCTATCCTGAAATTCACTCTGTAGACCAGGCTGGCCTTGAACTCCCAGAGACCCGCCTGCCTCTGCCTCCAAAGTGCTGGGGTTAAAGGCGTGTGCCACCTCGCTGTCTGGCTGCACCTATGGTCCTTGATGCTGTGTTTTGAGTTTCCTAGAAATTGCTTTACACTACTTCCTCTATCGCAGTGGATTGGCCAGAATTTTAGAAACATCCGGGCACAAGGGAGATGGGCGAGTATTTTCTCCCAGGGACCATATGCACACGTAGGATCTAGAGTACCTACCACTACTGCAGAAGGTAAGATCTGTCCTTAGAGCAGGAGGCAAGAGTGCCTGCCAAAGGAGCTGCCTTAAGTTGGTTCATCCATTTTCAGTACATGCCATTGTAAGTTCAGTTGTGAGGCCTTCTGTGCAGTCACCTTATGTTTGAGAGCTTCACACTTTAAAAACTCACGGGTGGCTTCTGCTGCCCATGGTCAGCTCACAGTAGCCTCTTCTGCCCATGGTCAGCTCACAGTGGCCTCTCTGCCCATGGTCAGCTCACAGTGGCCTCTCTGCCCATGGTCAGCTCACAGTGGCCTCTTCTGCCCAAGGCCAGCTCACAGGTGTCCTCCGCTGTCTATGGTCCATGAGGCAGAAGGTCCTCATGTCTACACATCAAACCCATGTCTAGTAACTCAAAGGATGCAATTCCAGGTTTGGGGTAGAGAGCAATGTTTTAAGAACCCACAGAAGTTCATCATGAAGCTGAAAGAGCAAAATGATGGGTACCCTGGTTTGTGGAGAAAGGGTACCACTATCAGGCCTCCGACTCTGCTCCCTATGTGAGTAGCCTGGAGATCTTTAGAAACCGTGGGGCTCACACACTGGAATCCCAACCCCCAGGAGGCTGAAGCAGAAAGACTCAGAGCTAGAGACACGTCGTAGTGAAAAGCTTGTCTCAAAGTTCTCGATGCTAAGATTTCCCCAATGTTGACAGAATCTGATTTTCTGCAGAAACACATGGGTGCCCAAGTTTAAACATTTCTCAGTTGAGTTCCATATGCAAATGCATTTGATAAACAACACAGTTTAAAATAAAGAAAAAGGATGGTGAGAGAGAAAAGCAATTGCCCTCCTTGAGAGCCCTCGAAGGTGTGCTGTCTGCAGAGTTTTCCCTACAAACGGGATTAGTCTTGTCCTTTGAGCCCATTTCTTTCCATCCATAGATAAGGGTGCACTTCCATAACAAATCATTATTGGCGGACATACTTCTAGCGATTACTGTGAAAGCCCTCCCCCAGTTTATTGGACACAATTTGGTACGCAGTGGGTGTGCGTCTGTTTTCCAAGTGGCTGAATAAATAGCTGGCATGTCACTGCTTCAGGCTCTTCAGCAAAGCCTCACCTGGAATCACGACACAGACTGCTCCATCACTCCGGAGACAGGCAAACCGTTCTGTCACTAGTAACGAGTGCAGCTGTTTCCTGTTCAATGGGATTTAACCAGTTCTGCAACCACCAATTAGAGTCACCTAAATTCTTTATGAGTCAAGACTCTCCCCACCTGTTGCAAAGAGAACACCCTTTACAAGAGCCTAGTTCTGATTTTTGTAAAAACATACAAACTACCCTAAGTGGCTGAAGCCGTGGCTCTGTGGTTAAGATTGCATACCACTTTTGCAGAGGACCCTGGTTTGATTCCCAGCACCCATTTTGGTACCTCAGGAGATCCACCCGAAACTCCAGACCCCCAAGGGATCGGGTTGCTCTGACCTCCCTGGACAGGCACCAGCACGAACGTATACACAGACACATGTGTAACTAAAAATAACGTGTGGGGTCGTGTGGAAGTAGGTCGGAGAGAGTCCAAAAATGAGGGTGAGGGGAACATACTTGTGGCGTGGAAGCAAAAGAAGGGAACCAGGAAGGTGGGGGAGGGGAGGCAGGGAAGGACACTGGGTGTGAAGAAGCTGTAAAGAGGGCACAGCAACAAACCTGTCACTGCATTTACTAACTACAAATGATAACAACAGTAGTCTAAAAGACGGAGAAGAAGATGGGTCCTCTTCCTGGTCAGAGGTCACAAGATAATTCAGCCTTTTTAAAAAGCCATCAAAACTGCAGGTGGCTTTCAGCATGACACCAGACAGTTTAGAAAGAACTAGGCAGTGGGACCAGAATCTGTCGCTGGACATGAACTGGCGTTTTGGAGCGCAACCCTTAAGGTGGAATACCTTGCTCAGCCTTGATGCAGGAGACAGGGGCTTGGTCCTGCCTCCACTTGGTATGCCAGACTTTGTTGACACCACTCACAGGCTCTCCAGCTGTGGCCATCTGTCTGTGCACATACAGTGCACCTGGGTCAAGCTTCCCTAGTGCCAGGGACGGTGACCTAGTGCCACAGCCTTGTCTGCATCCGCCACCTCCATGCTTTGTTTGTAACTCAAGGGAGGTTCGCTGAGTGGTTTAGAACAACCCCCTCCTTCTTCCTGCTGCGTGTGACCCTGGCATCTAATTCCGTGTCATAGTTTATGACTGGAACAACATGTCAAATTAACAGTAGCATCCCCATGGACTGGAGGTCTTCAGGAGACCCTACCGGCTCTGAATGGAGGGGTATGATGGGGGAGGGTGGGGGGCAGGAGAAGAGGAGGGAGGGGGAACTGGGGTTGGTATGTAAAATGAAAAAAAATTTTCTTTAAATTAAATAAAGTGGAAGAATGAAAGAAAGAAAAAGAAAGAAAGGAAGGAAGGAAGGAAGGAAGGAAGGAAAGAAGGAAGGAAGGAAGGAAGGAAGGAGAAAGAAAAACACTAGAAGGAGGGAGGCTCTCAGGAGCTGTGTCCCCCCTCCCCCATGTGTCATCTCACTGTGGAGAAGGATCACATGGGTCTTTTGTCCACACTCAGACTTCTGAGCATTGTTTTCAAATATTCCTTTGGGAGAAAAGTTGAAACTGTGAGTTTCCTTGAGGTTGTTGGTGGTGGGAAACAAGAAACAGCTTGGCTCTACACCATAAGTAAAACGGGGAGGGTGACAGACAGCATGCTGGGTCCCACGACAAAATCAGAGATTCGGGGCACACCTCCAAGTGGAAGAGACCACAGCACGTGGGGCTCCCCAGAAAGAAAGTGGCTGTACTGGAAGGTGAGTTTTAAGATCCGACCTGGGAAATTTCAGATAAATCAATGAGATCAGACAGCAAACATAAGGCTTGGATCCTCTCTCCTGGAGTTTGTAGAAAATAGTGGCGGCTTCTGAGGAAATGTTTTGACGTTTTCGGGAGGCAGAACATGCTAACTGTAGCGGCATGTGCATGTGTTCACAGAGATGCTTGCAAAGAAATCCTCGTTTGTTTTAGAGTAATCAGCGTGCAGGAACACTGCTCAAATGCTAGTTGTGTTCCTGGTTCCTCGTGGAAACCGTAATCCTTTTACGGCTCAGAAATATGGCAGTTCATTTTTCCAGGTTTAAGTGTATCAGCTGGAGAGCATTCCTTGACTTGTTTTGTGTTCTGTGGATCTGTTGTGGTTTTCCGCTCATCTTTTGCTTATCAGCTAAGTCAATGGCCCTTTACTACATTGGTGAAAATGTCTTCGCTCACAGGCTCTGGGGCTGTGGCCGCCTGTCTGTGTACATTCAATGCACCTGGGTCAAGCTCCCCTAGTGCCAGGGATGATGACCTAGTGGTACAGCATTGCCCGCATCCGCTACCGCATCTGCCACCGCCATACTGTCTTTGTAACTCAAGGGCAGTGAGCTGCATGATTATATAACGCCACTCTTCCTTCGTCCTGCTGTGTGTGACCCTGGCATCTAATTCCATGTCACAGTTTATGAGTGGAACAACATGTCAAAGTAGTGGTCTCATCACCGTGGGCTGGAGGTCTTCAGGAGAGAAATGCCAGAAAGGTCACATGCTGGGCGCCATCAAGGACTCAAATGTGAACAGCACTACCCATGACCCCTGGCTGAGAGCAGCTGGGAACCCATAGCTTGCCAGCAAAGAGCCCCCCACCCTCGCTGATGTAATGACTGAGAACACATGTCCACACCACATATACACCCAGGAAGACTGTGCATAAGACTCTGAGCGAGCGTTTCCCTTCTAATCTGGTATGTAACGTCTTTATTTAAAGACATTGCAATTTTACAGAAAATACTTCTTCCCTCTTGGATCGCTGTTTTTAAATGTCAAATATATAAATACTACTTAGATGACATTAAAGCTGGAAAATCATTTGGAAGACAGATTTGGAAGTAAACCATGCACAGGATTTCCCACGCGCTGCTGATCAGAGTGTGGCTGCACACACACACACACACACACACACACACACACATGAAGAACAGACCCACGGCTATCGTGTAGGGGTCCCTCACACCGAGCACAGTCACACACTCAGTGCTTTTGCAAGCAAAGAGTAAAAAAAGAAAGTTTATTTAAGCTTTAGGTGTTGTATCAGTCAGTGTTGACAATACAGAAACTGATCACCTGCAAGGAACGGATCAAAACTCCAGACGCCAGCAACATTCAGAAAACAAAACAAAAAAAAACGCGCCAGGGGGATCCAAGTACGACTAGCGGATGGCCAGATCCAGCCACTGAAAACCAAGTGGTGATATTCAGTGATGGAATTGCCTGCTAATGTTTGCACCACTAGATTAAGGTCTCAGAGGCAGTTGCTGGGCTCATTACTAGTGGCTTTTCTCTGGGTCACACTAATAAACTTGATTATTGATTTTAGGATTGTCTGTGTACCCAAGGGTATTTTCTAAGATGTCTTTGTAATGGTCCGTGCTTAAGTGGTCAACCATAAGGGCATTAATGAGTAATCATGGTCTAATCACATTGAAAGGGGTTAAAACCTGTGTTTAAATAAACTTCCTGGCCTCGGCATAACAGGCAATTTTCCTCTGCCACTGTCCTAATCAAGCAGAGGCCATTTCTACCTCCCTGCCATCCTCCCCAGGATTTAGCTTCTGTACACAGCTTAAGACCTTTGGAGTCCTAAATCTGCTCTCCGTTGCCCTGAAACAGCAAGAGAGCTCCGAGATGCAGCTCCGAAGCAGGGGTTTTAGCACGTTGGGGGCCACTCTGGAGTGAGGCAGACTAGGTGGCTGGGTCGATGGTGTTTATTCATCTCCTCTCCCTGTTTCATGTGTATGAATGTATGCCCTCAGTGTATATGCCCGGCTCCCGGGTGTGGGGGGCTGGCAAATGCATGCGTAGAGCGTGTGTATATGTAAAGTAGAAACTGAACCTGGATAACAAAATGAACTACTGTATGCCAGAGGTACAGGAAGTGTGCCCAGCTGCCGGCAGCAACTGCTACATGCAAGTCACTGACTACCTCACGTACCTGGAAGACAGTCCGGCTTACAGTGGTCGCGATGTCCAAGCTGTGCCTGGTAACAGCATATATGTGGATCAGGCCTGGGCAGTGAATCAGCCTTATACCTGTAGTTACCCTGGAAACCTGTTTAAAAGCAAGGGCTCTGACTTGGACATGGCCATCAGTCAGTACAGCCAGCCTGCATACCTCCCTGAAGAAAAGCCTTTTCCTCAAGTGCAGTCGCCACCGCACTCCCAGAAAAAAGGTAGGGATGCTTTGGCTTCCGCTTGTCTCCGTGCCGTCCTAAAGTTGTGTTGCATCTGCCTCCGTGAGTCTTTGCGTCTGAGCACTGGAGAGCTGAAGAGAAAAAGCAGCCCTAAGAGGTTGCCGTGTCAGTGAAGGGTTCGGGTGAACGCGGGAATTAGCCAACACTCGCTTTCTTTGTGTGTGACAGCTAGAGAGAAGCCGGTTTCCGTGGTCATGCGTGGCATGTATGGTAGAGACGCGTGCTGTCCAACGTGAGTGGTATCGGGCCCCCTGCTAAAGAAAATATGTCAAAGAATTCCCTTGGTGGGTGGAATAGTCTTGGAGGGAGACCCCCATTCAGACCAAAAATTCACATGTCGTTTTTCTTAACTCTGCCCACGGAAAGTTCATTCTCATTAGCTGCTTGAGTGTGTAAGGCTTTTCCCTGGCCCCGCAATGTCAACATGGTATGATTTCTAATCGTTCGTTTTGAGGCAGTTACTGATCCATGCAGAGAAGTTATCTGGAACTGGGCTGCACTGTGAGAATATCAGAGTCAAACAGAAACGGACACACTTTACCTAGACAGTGCTGCCTAAGTGTCTACATTTGGGGTCTTACAGCCATGAAGAATGAAGTCGTTATATAAAAGGAAGTGAGATATTTCTCAAAATATCCAATATTTTTAAAACCACGTCATCTATTGATTTTAATAAGCATGGCACTTAATGCTCCATCAATAAGACATCTCTTCTATTACCAAAAGATCAAAAAGGCAAACAGGTCCCAGGCAGGGGACTTAGCAGCAACTTCCAGAGAGTTTAGGTGCTGTAATAGATATGCCAGAAATCTGTTTATTCCAAGTATGGCAGGCAGGATCTGTTCGGGGAGCCAGATGCATGGGTTTCTATAACTTACAAGACTGAAGATGCCTTTTAATTCCCAAAGACAAGCTTCTCTGTGAGGGTAATCTTACACATAGTATAATATATTTCATTACACTTTATATAAAAGTTAACATCTGCTTTGTCTTGGTTTTATAAATGTTTTTTGTTTTGTTTTGTGTGGGCAGTTTCGTGCACACTCGCCCTCCTCTGGTGCTCCCCTGGCTTCTTCCCTCTGAACTAGCCAGTCACCTCCCCTCCGGGGTGGGGGGCTGGGGGAGTGTACCACTAAAGAAAGAGACTCTATTATTAACAATAGCCAGCTATGAAAACAAAATGTTTCAGACAACAGTTCAAACCGCCCCATGGAAGTCTGACAATGGGAACTGTAATCTACATTAGGAGGTAGACACATTAAGGATGCCTGGCAGGAAGCACACAGAGTCGTGTTTTTTAGTTAGATGCGTGTTGTCTTGAAGGTCGTCAGAGTTTCCCCTTTATGACATGAAACACCCCAGGAAGTGGCACTCTGTTCCCTAATGGGGAGACAGGCATGCTCCCTCCTTTACTCCCTAGTTAAGGGCTTAACCTTGAAACTGAAAAACTTGCCATTGTCTGGCTGATCAAGTCAGTGTATTCCTATGGCTGTGTGTCTCCCTCGAAACCCTTAATTCTTGAAAAATTCCTGCAGAACATTTTGGGTTCAGTTTCCTTTCATCTTTCCCCTCTATTCTCTTCAGCCAAGGCTGGGGAATATTTGCTTATAAACTTCGAAACTGGGGATTCTTCACTAATTAACTTGATGCATGAACTGGAAGAGAAGATGCATCGTGTGCATTTATTGATGTAATTTCTCAAAGCCGTATGTCATGGAAAGGCCACCGCCACCTGCCAGACTCGCTAAATCAAAGCAGGCAAATATTCTTAAATGAATCATGATTTATTGTTACAAGTCTCTAGGTAAATCCCAGTAACACTAAACCCAGCTGCTCACTGTGTCTTAGGACAAAAGGTCATAGCCACCACGTTTATCCATATTGATCCACTATTGATTTTTTTTCTTTTGTGTTGGAAGATAAGTAGCGTCTCATTAAGGCAAAGTTAAGACAAGACACAGGTGTCCAGTGGGGAGGGCCTCATTTTCAACTGGATTTTTATCTGTGTCCGTGAAATCCGTAACTTCTGTTTGTTGCTGCCATTATAGAACTATAAATCTTCAATGATGCCCTGACTTTTTTCCTCTTTTCAAGTTTCAGCTTTATTTGGTGTTTTTATGCAAGGAGGGGAGCCGGAGTGAAGACATGGTTCTTGAAGGGTTTACTTTTGTTCTTTTTTTTTTTTCTTAAATTTATTTATTGGGGGCAATACATGTGGAAGTCAAGGAACAACTGACAGGACTCTGTTCTGTCTGAAAACCACATGAAATCCTTGAATCGAACTCAGGTCACCAGGCTTGGCAGCCAGTGCTTCTACCCGCTGAGCCACATCACAAGCCCCCTTTTTTTGAATGAGTTATCCTTTAGTCTTTCATTGGTGCTTTCTGGTGTGTCCAGCATTCACATAACCTGCTTTCAGGCGCACAGGGGCAAGGAAGGCTGCAGAGTGGTAGCTGGCCAGCACTGAGAACTGTTCCTTGTAACACAGGCAGCCAGGGAGACTTAGAACGATGTAGTATTTCCTATGTGTCATCTGGGACTTTGCATTGTAGCCAAGAAGGGAAAACAGTATCAATCCCTGAAGCAGGGAGACCGTGAGCCAAAGAACCCAGCTTCTGCTATCTGAATCCTATGTCCAATCAAAACACACCAGCTGTGTAAGAGCCACACTGAACAGAACCTGTAATACCAATCCAGTTTCCTACAGGACAGGAAAAACCTTTTCTTTTTTTTCTTTTTTCTTTTTCTTTTTTTGAGACTAGGTCTTACTATATGCTTCTCAAATTAGCATCAAAATCACTATCCTTCTGCCTCAACTTTACAGTCAGGCACCACAACACCTTGTGGGAAAAAAAGTTACTTCTTAAATTTTAGAAACAAAAAGAAACCAACTAATCATTCACAGGTAGGAGCCTTATTTAGCTCTCCAGTGGCCCAGTTACAATGTATTCTGTTCAAATTTGTCATTGTGGCCAGGTCAACCTGGCCCTCACCTGTTCAGGAAGGAGGGAGAATAAAGAATTCAAAATCAAGTAGAAGCCGGGCAGTGGTGGCGCACGCCTTTAATCCCAGCCTTTAATCTTGGGAGGCAGAGACAGGCATATCTCAGTGAGTTCGAGCCAGCCTGGTCTACAAGAGCTAGTTCCAGGACAGGCTCCAAAGCCACAGAGAAACCCTGTCTCGAAAAACCAAAAAAAGAAAAAGAAAAATCAAATAGAAAAAAGAAAAATGACAGCCAGAATCTGTGACTTCTCCACTATGGCTGTGGTTTAGGGGTAGTTGAAGGCTGACATTTTTCTCTTTTCCTCTGTTTTTGGACTGGTCACTTCCATCCGAAATTCTGATTAATGCCAGTGACCTCCCAGCTTGCCTTTGGCCACTCAGAAGGCAGCTTCTATCAGCTTCTCCATCCCTTTATCAGGGTACCTCACAGGAGTCTGCCTCAACAGGTCAGGATCTTTGTTTAACACTGTCTGCAGCATCCATACAGAAGCCGTGTGTTCCAAAGGTTCTGGGGAGAATGCAGTTGAGGCAGGCCTCGGAGCAGAAGAGTCAAGGAGGGAGGGGGCATTTGTCTGCGGTTTCTGCTGTGGTTTGTTTTTGTCTCATTATTTTAATCCTTCGGAGAAATAGGTTCGGCTGAAGCCGCAACCCCAGGTAAAATTGAACTTTCTGCCATCTGTCTCCATGCCAGGGTCCCAGTTTGTTGTCTTGCTCTATTGATGCCATGTCCCACTAGAAATGGAAGTTACGCGACCAGTTCGAAGCGATCTGCAACAAGAGAATTGGATGGAGAAGGTGCACCAAGTCCCTTGAGAAGTAGAATCTCTAATCAGAACTGCTTAGACTTTTTTTAAACTATAGATGTAAAATTGGGGTTGGTCTCTAAAGTCTGTGCCCACACACCCCCAAAATATCATTGCCTGACAGATAGCGTTAAACCCAGGGATCATGTTAAGGCAGCATCGTGCAAAGCAGGCTAAACTGGAAGCCAAACCGTGGAAGGCCCATGAATGTGCTGGCACGGTCACTCCCTGCCGTGAACTTGAATGTTATGACCACAGCTGGTGTTTCTCTTCCTCACATTTTCCCTGGTTTTCTTCTTCCTCCTCCCTACTTCCCCTCTTCCTGTCCATCCCTCTCCCTCTCATTGGTCCTATTCCCTTCTAGACAAATTTGCTTAAACACTCATAAGTTTCCCATAAGACACTGTTAACAAGTACAGACACCATCTCTTCAAATGTCAGCCTCAAGTGGTTAACGTGATGGCGAGAGGAACCATGAGGATGCTCGTGCACGCTTAGCCTTTTAAGTTTGGCAGTGCCACACATATGCCAATAACAGACAATACCCTCCAGAAAATGCCTGTGGAGAACCGACAGGCCACGCCTTCTTGGGGAGTTGGGCTGTCTGCTCTGTGTGTTGTAAGACCTTCGAATCTATTTCATATTAAGCAAGAAATCTAGATTCTACATAGTTTATGTGATAGTTTTATATTTTGACTTAGTTTATTTTAGTGCTCTGAGCCAAACACTGTAAACCGTATATGCCCTTTTGATTAAACTTCTGAGTGAAATTCATCATAGCAATCTATTTCCTTTCTTAGCAATTTTATCCTCAAATGTTTCTGCTCTCACTGCGTACTGAAAGGTTATAGTGACTGCTAAGATTCTGAGTCTACAAGAAACAAAAAAATGAAGCCCCGCCGGAAATTCTTGCCAGTTAAGCTGTGGTATCACTGGGCCTTTCGAACCCAGCACTCTCAAGACGAAGGCAGGAGAATCACAGGTTCAAGCCAGAACCTGTGAGTCCTAGCTTGTGACAGAAAAAAAACAGTGGAGAGCTGGAGGGCTGAAGGTGTACCTTGGTGGCATGATACTTGCCAAGCACGTACAAATCCCTAAATACAGAAGGAGGAGGAGGAGGAGGAGGAGGAGGAGGAGGAGGAGGAGGAGGAGGAGGAGGAGGAGGAGGAGGAGGAGGAGGAGGAGGAGGAGGAGGAGGAGGAGGAGGAGGAGGAGAAGGAGAAGGAGAAGGAGAAGGAGAAGGAGAAGGAGAAGGAGAAGGAGAAGAAGAAGAAGAAGAAGAAGAAGAAGAAGAAGAAGAAGAAGAAGAAGAAGAAGAAGAAGAAGAAGAAGAAGAAGAATCTGATAGCCAAGTAGCCAAGAAGCCTGGCCCTAAAATAAAGTAATCATTCAAAACCTCTGGGCCACTCATCCTACCCTGAGCTTGAGAGAGACCCAGAGGCCCTTTTGGAGTATCCCTGTCTCTTTTTCTGGCTTAGTCTCTAGCCTGCCTGCCAATGCTTCCCATATGCTCTTCCAAAGGCATAAAAGGTTGAGCCTTAGACTTAAATGCCCATGGTTCCCATCACCTCAGACTCAGCCAGCCAGAAGGTAAAATGGCAGGATACTCAGTGACCCTGGAGAGTGGCATGGGGTCAATAGGGACCACCCTGAGAAAAGAGTCTTTGAAGTGGGAGCCTCTAGGGCAGTTTCGGGGGGGGGGGGGCAGGGAATTGAGGAGTGTCGCAGACAGCAACCTAGAAGGCCTCTAAAGTGAACGCTGGCTCAAGGTTTTGCTCCGTGCTTTCCATGTAGTAGCTCCACAATTTGTTGAGCAAATGAACAGATGGATAGATGGGTGGTTTAATTAATTGATGTGGTATTTATCTGAGGTTTAAAGATTAACACTACACAAAGCTTGAGTCCTAATACCAAGAATTAAATATAAAAGGAATCAGGATTAGCCTGTTAGGAAACGGCAAAGCCATTCAGGCAGGGCTTTTGAGTATATAAAGAAATAGCATACGGCCGAGTGCTGCACAGGAAATGGGCTTAAATTAAGAGTCTAAGCCATGGGATGCACTGCGCAAGTTCAGCATCGAATTGGAAGAATGACTAAGCACAACAATCTTTTAGCTTCTCTGGGAGTGTTCAAGTGCAGAGTCACCCCGCGTCTCAGCCCCCCAGAGCTCTTGCCGCTCTGAGCTGACAGTTCTACCCTATGAAGCAGAAACCACCCGAATTGCTTTCTGGAGTTGGTAGCTAGTCCTCTTTAGCGGTTGCCTGGGAAACTTGAAGACGTGGCTCCTCAGATCAGCAGTGCAGTGTTGTGAGCCCCTAGGCCGCAAACCACCTGTGTCTTTCCACCGTGTCCGAATGGGTGGAGGCAAGCCCAAGTTCTTTTGCTCTGGCCTTAATTGCTAACAATGGATTCTCAGGTCACACATTACATCACACAGAGACTGTAGTCGTCTGTACGGTGGCTACATGGAATTAAAGGGGCCCCAGAGTTCCCGGAGGCCTTCCCGGAGGCCTTCCCGGAGGCCTTCCCGGAGGCAGAGGCAGACACTTGTCAATAGAGTCCCTGCAAGTAGTTACAGGTGCTATTAAAGAACCTGTTTGGGGAGCTGTGATTCCAGCTGCAGAGACTCAGGGCTGCTCAGACAAGGTGCAGAGACTTGGAGGAAAAGCGTAAGATCAGATCCAGACAGACAGACTACAGTTCAAGGGGACCACATCACATCGAGCAGTGAGGACCACGCCGAGCCAAAGCCTCAGGGACAGTTGGGAGTTCTCTGCCTCTCTGTCCTTTGATGTCTACACGAAGCTTTGTGCTCATGTGATGAGAGGTCAGATCGATGAGGTCCAAGTGAGGGCACTGCATGCCCGTCAGTCTGGTGCAATTGACAAGCCCTTAGGCCACGCTTCTCTGTACGTCTTTAATATACCTACCTGCCCACACGTTTTCCGTGGACCTCAATGAGTTTAGAGGTAGAACTTTTTACTTTTAGGGATATGTCGTGTATCAGTTTATGCCCCCGGGTTCTGGGGCTTGAGTGATGACATCTAGACACAGATGCAATGCAGGATGACGCTCCCTCTGTGCTTGCTCTCAGAGTGCAGCCAAATGCGGCTCCTATAATGGAGTCTTCCAGGGCAGGACACAGCCTGAGAGCAAGCCACTGTTTCCCACACGGTGGAGTAACTTAGAGTCCAATCCAGCCTGATCCGCAAAGGTAGCCTCTGGGTACATCTCCCTCTGACCTGCTCAGACGGATTCCCTGACCTGCCACAGCTAATATTTCCTCTAGACATCAGGACAGATCCAACTGGGCAAGCGGTCTGCTCTGAGGTGTAGACCAGCCAAAGTTGAAAGGTATCCACACGTAGGTGTCCCCTTCTTCACAGGCAGCACCCTCAATTTCAGATCTGTCATGGAAATTAACCTAAAATCCTTAGAAACAGAGAGGTATCAGGGTAGGCTGGGGCAAAAGGGGTGGAGAAGAGGGAGGAAATGATAGTGTGACTCTCATAGGTGTTTCTTTAGGGGATAATTAAAATGTTCTAACACTAGTAAGTGGTCGCAGTTACACAACTCCGTGAATATCTTAAAAACCATTGATTGTATGATCTTTGAATTGTATCTTAGTAAAGTTGTTACCAGAAAAAAAAGATTCTTAAGAAGTAGTATTTTATCGTATCAACCCATTTTTTTTTTTTGTTCAAGGTAATACTTAGCAATTAGTCAAACAAGCCAAATGTTACCTAAGAACAAAGGTCTCCAGGTCCTTTTTAAACCATCAAATGACACTTGCTTTCTTAAGCATTGCTTAAGGGCCTGAGGCTGAAGCTCAGTTGTGGGGGGGAGCCTGTTTTGCAACCCCCAGCACCACGTATTAAAACAGAAATGTATGTAGATGTTTGCCTAAAAGCAAATATGTGTGTGTGTGTTTGATAACATGGCAGCATAGTTTATTAGTCTGAAAAATAATTTATGCACGCAAAGAGAAACTGGGAAAGACATGTCAACCTTGAACTCTCATGGATTGTCATGGGCCTTCGTCATTTCATGCCTGGTAACCTCCAGTAACCTTTCTGGTGTTGACCTGGGACGACTATATCCACAGTTCCTGGGGTGACACATCTCGCATCTGATCTAGACATCCGACACTGACATTATGTCACCCTTAGCGTCCATGTTTGGCAACAAAACTAATGTCTGTGCACTTTTCTTTTGGGGCCTCACTGGCAGCTGGTGACTCGTGGGAGTGTGGCTCAGTTCTCTAGGGGGCTGGGGAGCTGCGGTATTGTCAGGTACAGCCATGACCAGAGGGAACTCCCTGCCTGCCTATTCGCTATGTATAGGACACCATCCCTGCTGGCGTTATTTTCTGTTGAACAGTGGGCCCAGGCAGAAGGATTGCTATGCCATTACTTGTGGCAACTGCCTTCCATAAATAAGATTGTTCAGTTAATATCACAAAGAGAAGAAAATGATGGTTGGGGTGCGCTAGGGTGACCACATAAGCAACTGCTACCGAATCAAGTAGCTACTTCTGTTGAAAGCTGGCTGATTAACAGACGGGTTTAATCAATGCCACCGGTCTTATATGTTTTTATATTCAGTGTGTCTGTTATAGTGCTTAGCACACAGTATATACTAAATGCATTCTGGCTGAAGTCATCAGTAAATGAGTGATTGGAAACAGACCATTCCCTTCCTTTTGTCCCTTCTCCAGGACTCTCCCAGGATAAGTTGTTGTTGTTGTTGTTGTTGTTGTTTTGAGACAGGGTTTCTCTCTGTAGCCCTGGCTCTCCTGAAATTCAATCTATAGACCAGGTTGCCCTTGAACTCAGAAATCTTCCTGCCTCTGCCTCCCAAGTGCTGGGATCAAAGGTGTGGGCCACCACCAACTGGCCCAGAATTATTTTTAAACCACCCGATGAGATGCTAGGGAAATGGTTTGACCAGTAAGAATACCAGAGTTGGGTCCCCCGCACCCACTCTGGGCAGGACAATCGTTTGTAACCAGTTCCGGGGAGCTGGTGTCCTCTTCTGGCCCCCACAGGCACCTACATATGCACATACTAACCCCAGACATATACACATAAAACTACATTTTTCTAATCTTTTAAAAACGTGAAAACTTTAAATAACAATAATAATAAAATGCTTGATACGAGTTCTGGAAACCTTGAGTCCAACCGCTGAATCTCTGTTTGCTTGATAAAACAAAATAAGAGGAGCTGTTGTAATTAACATCACAATCCTGCTCAGCTGCAGCTCGTCCTCCAAAGCCTTCCGTCTGCATCTGAAGCAGTAATGTTTTCCTAGATTGAAGTCGAAGCAAAGTTATTTCTAATAAACGATGGAAAGGCATAGTTGTCTTCGTGGCTTTTCTGTTTTGAACAATGAGCCTTCAGTGACCTGTGGTCACAAAAACGTCAATGAAAATGTCATGGGAAAATATACAGTAAGTTACCAGTCTGGTCAACCCCCACGATCACGTTTAAACTGAGAAGGATTCCCCGAGCCCATGACCTTCCTTCCTGAGCATCAAGACCAGGAAGGCCCTGTTTCTCGCACCTTCCCACTTTCACAAACCTGCAACCCATGCGCTTTCTAGAACAATGGCTTGAGCGTATCTAAAGGCACACGTGTCTTTGTCAAGTGTTTCGGTGTGTGGCCATGCAAGGGAAGAGGAAAAGATGGGCACTGGCAGGAAGAAGGCTGCTTCGGATGTTATTTTTAACCAGAGCTTTCTGAGCCCAGGGAGTTTGAGCCAACAACTAAACACAGTACCGAAGGGTGTCACCGTAGTTGGTGTTCTTTCCTGAATCAACAGAACGTCTACTCTTTCTTTCCACCAGCAAGGTTCGGCTGTTTATTCATTTCCCAGGCTGTTTCAGACATCCTCGTTCACTCCACTTGAGCTCTCTATTTTTAGGGAAAGCACAACTCATTCCTGGCACCAGATGTTAGAAGTGCTGGATTTCATTCTCTGTTCTGTAATTCCTAGTGAGACGCTAAGAGAGGCTCGACCCCTTAAAGCCATTGTCCCGGCCTGGAAAGTACTTGGCTGCTGTATCAGATAAGACTAACTACTTAGTTGCTTGGGAATTTTTGTTTGTTTGTTTGCTTGTTTTTTACATTTGTAAACATTTATTCTCTTGCATTGAAAAAGGCTTGCATCAGCACATTGTACAGCCTTGCAAAATGACACAGAAATTGAAAATAAGGTTCCTTGTTCATATGTTCCTTGTGCAATGAATCTTTGATGTCCAGTAATCCGCTGCAAACAACGAAAACAAAATTTAAATCACTTAAGAAGTGTTCAGCACTCATCAAGTGCATTTCCTTGGGAGACAGCCTGGTTTCTTAGCTTGAGAAAGGATGGGGCCTTAAGTGCAAGTTCTGAGATACGCTTTGTGAAGGAGCCTGGAGCACCCATAACTTCCACACGCTGCTCAGATGATGCCCCCTCCAGCAAGCAGAAGCTCCATGTTCTTCAAGACAACTCTGGATGCTAGTTGGCTCCACTGAGTCTGTAGTTAACCACCTCTGAGCACACAATCTTGTCTCTGGTTGGGCATCCTTGAGGTGTCTTTGCTTTGACAGGATGCTGTTTCCTCACCTTCTGCTTTGTCCTTTGCAGGGTACATCCCCAGCTATTTAGACAAAGATGAGCTGTGTGTCGTGTGTGGGGACAAAGCCACGGGGTACCACTACCGCTGCATCACCTGTGAAGGCTGTAAGGTAAGCACCAGGGTCCCCAGCACAGACCACGGTGCAGCACCGTTTCTCTCCCAGAGAGCCACTGGAACTCATCCAGGGCTCCACTGGTTCTCTTCATTTCTGATATGCTCAAGATCTGAATTTTCCTTTTTCCTGATGAACAACTAGATGAAATTTTTGCAGTAGGGTGGTGTTCCATTTGTTGTGTTTTTAAACAAACACGACATATTGATACTAATAACACTTACTTGAGTTTTAAAGCATATTTTTTAATGTACGATCAACCCAATGCTTCACTGTCTCGTCTCCGATTTTATGCGCCCCGTCTGAGAAGCCTGGGTTTGCTCCTCCACCGCCTTTTCTGCTGCAGATCTGCATGAGAATGCCACTTCTAAGGGTTCCATTAGGCAGAATCTTTGAAGCCACTTAGACTCAATTATGTTCCGGCATTTATTCAAAGTGGCTTTCGGCAGAGCCTGTAATAAATGGAGTCAGGTTGCCACCGGGTAATTTTGTACTCTGCAAACCTTTCTTCAGGAGATTCTTGACAAAAACATACCAGTGCGTTCACTTCTCCAAAGGGAGCTTCGTCTGCCTACTTACAATCTTCGTCAGCAGAATGAAACGAAGCACTATGGAAAAGATCTTTAGGCCCATCAACCTAGGCTAGAAAACAAACATGAGGCTTAACCCAGTGTGGTGCCCACGCAGCTGGTGCTGTGTAAATGGGGTGTATTGAAAACCCAGGGAAGGACTTTGTATCTCCTTTAAAGTTTACGGTAAAACTTGTATTGAAGTTAAAGAAAAATAAACCCAGAACTTCCTCTTCCTCTTCCTCATCCTCTTCCTCTTCCCTTCCCGGCCTTTTCCATCTTTCTTCCACACCCTCCTTGGCTTCCTTCCTGCTCTTCCCTTTAAACCCCATAATTAATGGGTTAGTTCCATTCACGCCACGGTGGGCTCCACTTCCCTACTGGGAGATTGTCCATGCCTGTCCCCTACTTTTCGCACCTAACATTAGGAAGCACCTCAGTGATGCTGGGGCATCTCTGCAAGGGCAGCAAGCGTAGTCCTTTCTGGGGTCCTGGGGCCTCACCTGCCACACAATCAGTTGGAATGTGTGTGATGTTAGGCACTCTCCTTCTCCAGGATCTTTCTGATGCAGGATTTGCAGGTGGCAAGACTGGGCTAAAGGTTGTGTTGTTTCTATGGAAATAAGATTTTGTGGAGTTTAAAAAGCTAATCACAAGTCCTCATTGTTGTTTATTAATTAGGAGGTTGGCAGTTGCAGGCAGGCCTGCTCTCAAAAGTGTGGTTTCATTGCTTCGTTTGAAAGGAATAAGGCTAGCTTAGTCTGGTGCCTCGGGCCTGGAATTCCAGCATGACATAGACTTCACAGCCTGTGTCTCAAGTCAGATCCTGTTTGTAGGTTGGCCCCATCACAGACCCACAAAGGAACCTGGAAGGGACAAGAGGTTCTCAAGATTTCTTAATAGGATAAAGAAGCAACTTGGGAAAGGTAGAAAGAGTTTTTCAAATGTAACACCATCTTCAAGAGTCTCGAGAGATGAAAAGGTCTCACCTCACAGTTCAGTCGAACCTACAATATATACAGACAGAATCTGTATTGTCCTAGCGACAGAGATTTTGGAGCTGTTACCTGCTGTGCTGTGTAACTTGTTACCCACTTGGCATTTTGTAGAAAGAAGGTTGGTGTTGCCCCAGCACAGACCGTTCGCAAAGACAAACCCAAACACAGCAGTTCCCTCTGAACACGGAACGGAGGTGGTACTCTCTTTTCATGCTGTCGCTGTGATAAGACTAGCAAAAAGCAACTTATGGGAGGAAAGGATTTATTTAGCTAATACTTGTAGGTCACAGACGGTTATTGGAGGCGTCAAGGAGGGAACTTGAAGCAGAAACAGGGAGGAAGCCCCCTTGCTGGCTTGTGCTAAGAAGCTGGCTTTCTTATCCAGCCCAGGACCACCTACCCAGAGGGTGGTGCCACCTATAGTAAGCTAAGCCCTCCTACATCAATTAACAATGGAGACATGATAGCATGGCAGAATTGTCAGCGCAGCCCTACAATTGGGACTCCCTTGGTTGACTCTAAGTCATGTCAAGATGACAGTTAAAGATGGATAATAGCATAAAGGTCCATGAGTGCATGCGTGCGTGCGTGCGTGCGTGCGTGCGTGCGTGCGTGCGTGTGTGGTATTTCCCTAAAGAAGTGGGAGATCCCCTTGGAGATTTAGTCGAGAACTCTTTCAAAAATGTGTTTGTTAGATTAAAGTTTTAGGAATGAGCAAGGAGACACTTTTTATAATATCTGCTCATTTAAATAATACAGCAAAACTATTTCCTTTTATACCAGGTGAGCTGTTAAGGACATGAGACTTAGCGTGCCTATGTGGATTGTGGTACACTTTTGGAATCTGGAATCCTAGCATTTGGGGTACTAAGCAAGAAGGACTGCAAGTTCAAGGGCTTCCAGGGCTATCTAGAAAGTTCCAAGCAAGGCCTGATTCCAAAAACAATAATATGGAACACAGCTCCTGTGTTGTAAGCTAAGTGACCACGTGATCTGTGGCAAGTGATTGAGCCCATCTAAGGCATAGTTTTGTAGTCTTCACAATGGTAACCTTAATAGCACCTCCCTAGTGAGGTTGTGGGGCAAAGGGGTTCAGAATGCATCTGCACACTGTCTGTGACCCTCACCGTCAGAGCTTACAGCCATTATGAGTTCCTTGACATTAAGAGTACAGTGGCCAGGACCTAGGACTTAAGTCCGTAGAGGTTCTAGGATCATGCCTTAAAGGCCCAGGGCAGTGGTAAACTTTTAAATCCTAACACCAGAGAGACTGAGAGAAGAGAATCATGAGTTCAAACCCAGTCTACAATACACAG
Organism: Alexandromys fortis; assembly: GCF_014885135.2. NCBI lineage: Eukaryota > Metazoa > Chordata > Mammalia > Rodentia > Cricetidae > Alexandromys > Alexandromys fortis. Next base: position 1,490,657 of record NW_026067919.1, read on the forward strand.
AAAGTTTCATTACAAGCCAGCCTTGGCTACATAGCAAGACCCTATACCAAAATAAGTAACAGTCTTGAAAGTTATGTAAGTCAGCCAAAACCAGAATCTAACAGTGTTCTTCAGAAAAGAGGAAGCATTTTGACTCATGTGCCTGCAGACACTGGAGGGAAAGGAGGTTTTAGAAATAAAAACTCCAAGCTCAAATCTTCTGTTCTTAAAGTCCTGTTGTTTGAAAAATTGAGGGAGTCGGTCATGGACAGCTTGTTAGTTTCTTTTTTCTTTTTTTCCCCTTATTTTCAACTTTTTTTGAAAATAGATTATTCTGTCATAGACTATGTCCTGGATAGTTTCCTCTCCCTCCCCTTCTCCCAGCTACACCCACCTCCCATCATGCCTAGCTCCACTCTATTTCCTCTTCAAAATAAGAGCAGACCTTGAAAAGATGACAGTCAAACAGGACAAAAACAAGATACAATAAGACAAGTCGAAAGAGTTCATATCAAGGCTGGGCATGGCAGCCCAATAGGAATTAAAGAGTCCCAAGAGCAGGCCAAAGAGTCAGAGGCAACCCTGCTCCCACAGTTAGAAGTCCCACAAAAACACCAAGCTAACAGCTTTAACGTATACACAGAGGACAAGTGTAGACCCATGCAGGCTGTGTCTGCTTCAGTCTGCGGACCCATGTGAGCCCTGCTTAGTTGCTTTGGTGAGCCATGTTCTCTTGGTGTCCATTCCCTCTGACTCCCGCAGTCTTTCCTCCCCCTCTTCCATGGGGTTCCCTGATTTTGTAGGGGAGGGACCTGATGAAGACCTATGATTTAGACTCTCTCTCTCTTTATAATGTCCAGCTGTGGTCTCTGTACCTGCTCCCTCCCCATCTGCTGTTGGAGGAAGCTTCTATGTTGATGACTGGACAAGGCACCAATCCATGAGGATAGCAGAATATCATTAAGAGTCATTAGGAGCCCCAGCATGTCTTGCAGGCAGGACAGATTATAGATGGAAGGTTTGTGACTGGGTTGGTGTCCAGGTCTCTCTTCCTGTTGTCTTCAGAGTACCGTCCCACAGAGACTAGAACGTAGGGATGAAGGCTCCATGCAGGCACCAGATCAACCTCTCTGCTCAATGAGCCCTGTGGATATTGTCCTTGGCAATGGGCCCTGCTGTCAGTTTTCAGAGAGTGACCCTCTGTCCTAGCATCAGCCTGGGCTGCTTAGGGATCTCCACAGGATCCTCTTGGCCAACAGCTCAACCAAATGTAACCCAGTCCCACCGCTGGGAGCTTTGCCTGGCTACAAATGATAGCCAGTTCAGACTCTGTATCGTCTGTTATTAGGAGTCCTCACTAGGGTCACCCTCATAGATTCTGGGAAGCTTCCACCACATTTGAGTTTCCACACGACCATTCCCCCCAGTGCTCCCCAATTCCAGCTGTCTCTCCCTGAACTCTCATCTTCCCCATCCCCCAACCCGATCCCTTATGCTCCTTTCCCCATCAGCCCCCAGTCCACCCACAAAATTTATTCTATTTTTCCTTCCCAGAGAGATCCATGCATCCTCTAGAACCTTCTCTTTACCCATCCTCTCTGGGTCTGTGGGTTGTAGCTTGGTTATCATTTACTTAACAGCTAATGCCCTCTTATGAGTGAGTGCATACCAGGTTTGTCTTTCTGGGTCTGGGTTACCTCACTCAGGATGATTTTTTTTCAAGTTCCATCCATTTGCCTGCAAATTTCATGATGCCATTTCTTAACTGCTGGGTAATACTCTATTATGCAAATGTACCACATTTTCTTTATTCATTCCCCGGTTGAGGGTCATCTAGGTTGTTTCCAGTCTCTGGTTATTATGAATAAAGCCACAATGAACATGGTTGAGCACGTGTACTTGTGGTAAGATGAAGTATCCTTTGGGTATACGTCATGGTCATTTTAAGAGTCAAACAAGAATTAAATGAAATCTCTAACTGGAATAAAGATATTTAGTCGCCAAATAATTTTAAATGTTCTCAGTGTATATTTCACTGTATGTGGTAGTAGGTCTCTTAAGGAAATATTCTTGCAAGTGTCTTTAAATAACTGTCAATCAAGTATCCTGCTGTTTTATTTCAAGATAAAGTAATAAAGATTTTCATTCACTTAGCTTAGCTGCATAATTATGATGCCCCATGAAATAAAAGTTATACCACTTAGTGTATAGAAACATAAAAGCAAACACCCATCAGCTTCGTCTCCTTGAGACACTTTAGACCTGAAAAATCTCCCTCAGCACAATGGATTCACTTGCATCCACCTTCCTCTGTTTGAGGGTACAGATAAAGTTGGAGGCCCCAGGCCAGGCCAAGAGCCAGAACAGTTGTTCTAATTTTAAGTAGACATAAAACTCCAGAGTTGTCTAGTTTCAAAAAATATGAATCTTGTTTTTTTGGGGGGGGTCTTTCTTATTTAGGGTTTCTTTAGAAGAACCATTCAGAAAAGTCTTCATCCATCTTATTCCTGCAAATATGAAGGAAAATGCGTCATAGACAAAGTCACTCGCAACCAGTGCCAGGAATGTCGCTTTAAGAAATGTATCTATGTTGGCATGGCAACAGACTGTGAGTAGATGCTCTTCGTTTGCTTGATATTGAGGAGTGTTGACGGGAGGGGGCAGGGGGAAGGCTTGGTTCAAGATCCACAAAGAAAGAAAGAACCTCTGTGGACAGAGTCTGGCTCTCATACGCACCCCTCCCAACCTGGTTTTCTTCTCCCTGACTTATCAATTCCCAACTTCCAAAGCAACCCGATGATGTGGGGAGGGTGGTTAGGTCATCTCCGTGTGTGTATGAAGGGAAGCCTTATTACTAAGCCTGTTTCATGCTACAGATGTTCATGTAGTATGAACATCTTGTTATAGACTTGTCCATGTAGCATGGTCACCTCTCACACACAGGCTTCATGTGCAGAGAGGTTTATAGGCCAGTCCTTGGGTCTTCAAAAACAAATGAAATAATCTGGTTGACATACTTTAGAGATGTGGTACTGGCAGAAAACATCACATACAAGAATTTTTTTAAAAACTTCAAAGTTGAATGTTCTCACATGAATCATCCCACGGTTGATTGCTTATTGTATTTTTAGCCAAAGGAAAAAAAAATAGGTAAAGCTCTGCTTCCCACTTTTCTAAATACCATAGCCCTGGGGCCTCTCCTCCCAACCCATGGATTTGTGGGAGTCACCTTAATTATCATAAAACAAAGAACTGTGCCTTTCAGAAAAGGCAGCCTCCCCTCTACCGGGAATCAGTTAGAATGATTTCCACAGCCATCCTGTTTATACATCAGAGGTTTTAATCATGAGTTACAAAGAAAAAGCCAAACACAGGAAACAAAGAAAAGGCAATGAGAGCTTTCCTGACATAAGAAAAAGCAATTCCGGTTTATATTGGTGCCATAGTGTGCTCCCTGAGAGAGTGAAAAAAAAATCTATGGTTTCCTCATAGAGGAGAACTCTACGGAGAATGTTAAGAGATCTATTAGTATGTCAGGCTGGAAGTTCTGCCTGTCTGCCCCTTAGGTCCAGGGCATCCCTGCCTCTAAAGGGTTTGGGCCATAGCTTGAACCCAAAAACATATGTCACTGTTCCAAACCACTGTTATTTAAGTAGCCATTTCATTATTTTATTAAGTGTAAGATGTGAGTAGTTGTGGGGTTGAAGATGCTCAAGGCCCCTCTAAACAGGGTGGATATAAGCTTTGAGGTCTTTTTCTTGCTTCTGAGGTGTTTTAAAAGGTTCAAGTTTCTACGTATAAAACCTCTGCTCAGGGAAAGCCAGATGTTTCAACAGGAAGAGGCACCTGCCACCAAGCCAGACACCCTAAACTCAATCCCTGTGACCTATATGATGAAAGGAGGAAGGGAAAACGGGAGGGAGGGAGGGAGGGAGGGAGGGAGGGAGGGAGGGAGGGAGGGAGGGAGGGAAACCTCTGCCCAAGTCCCAGACCTACCACCGACCAGGGATGTGACTCCAGAATTAAGCTTCATGTTTCTTGCTCGAGCAATCACCACCTACCGTACAGAACCAGGTCCAGTCTGTAACAGGTGTCAAAAGCAACAGTGTGATCTGTTGGAAGCCTTTGGGCAATAAAGCTTTGAGCATTGTGAGCCTTTAGGATGTGACCCTCACAGGACCGCTTCATAGTTCCCACGTTAGCAGACACTCCTGTGACTAAGATTCAATCCTAGTGAGATCATCTGGGTTTGCTTGTGAATTAGCTGGGCACCTTGCTTCTCTTCTTCTTGCTACATCTGCCCTTGACATGGCCCGAGGAAAACCAGTTGTAGGAACTGAAGGCAAGCGTCCTGGGTCATCCCTACGATGAACTTGATGTGTGACTTCAAGCGAGTCACAGCCTTGGGATCCGTTCCCCTCTCTATGAAAAGGGGAAGATGGACTAGATTCTGTCTGAGGTCATCTAGAACCTGAGTCTTGGAGACAGGCAGATGCTGGGGTGAGAGCGCTGCCATGAAAGCAAAAGGCCCTGAGTTAACCTCCAGCACATAAGATCCGGCCATGGCCACACGTGCAGGTAGATTTGGGGGACTCACTGGCCAGGAGCCTAGCCTGCATGCACACTTCAGGTTCATTGAGAGGCCCTGCCTCAAAACATGTGAAGGGGAATAGGGAAAAACACCTGGCATACTTCTCCCTGGTCCCTCCCTCCTTGTCTCTCCCATCACTACTCCAGAAGGCTTCCTTAACTGGAAGTGCAGAAGCCCCCGGGATGAATGCAGATGGCAGCCGGGTTGATTTCTCAAGAAAGCCCAAAAGATCTCTCAAGTTTAAGTCTCACCGCTGCTAATTTTAGGGGCACTGCATTCTGTAGGGCTGAGTTCCTGGTGCCCAGGTTCTTCCTAGCTCTATTTTGGAAAGTTGGTCTGGGCACTGGGAGCTTGACACTGGACCCATGTCAGGCAGTGGTTAATCAGAGGCAGTTTGTCTAGTGTGAACCTCTAAGCCGATGGTTCTCAACCCGAGGGTCACAACCCCTTTGGGGCCAAGTGACCTTTTCACAGGGGTCACCTAAGACCATCGGAAAACACAGATAATCACATTATGACTAATAACAGTAACAAAATTGCTGTTATGAAGTACAACAAAGTAAGTTTATGGTTGGGGGTCAGCATGAGGAATTGTATTAAAGGTTTGCAGCTTTAGGGGGGTTGAGAACCACTGCTCTAAGCCATTAGGCCCAGGGCCCCCAGGCTCAGAACCTACAGTCTGCTCCGAGTTCCGTATTATCATCGGGTCCTTCTCCCCTGTCCCCCCACAGTGGTGCTGGATGACAGCAAGAGACTAGCCAAGCGGAAGCTGATAGAGGAGAACCGTGAGAAGAGACGGCGGGAAGAGCTGCAGAAATCCATTGGGCACAAACCCGAGCCCACCGATGAGGAGTGGGAACTCATCAAGACAGTCACCGAGGCCCACGTGGCCACCAATGCCCAGGGCAGCCACTGGAAGCAGAAGCGGAAATTTCTGGTAAGCTTCCTTGCCAGGCTCACTATCCCTGTATGCTTCCATTTTGCCTTGGTTTAAGGGTCCTCTGCACCCTTCTGCCATTAGTGCCCCCATTTCCCTTTGGGCAAGTGCCACTTAAAGAGGCCAGGAGCCGGAGCCAGGGTCGTGCTGGCCAGAGGGGGCAGGGATGGGGGCTGCGGAGGCGATGGTACAGATGAGCATTCAGGGGAGCCCGGAGCAGCTTCCCAGGCTTCCGACCTCAGGGTGCTTTTCCTGTTAACGAGGCCAGGGCTGGAACGACTCCTCAGGAAATTCTGGTACCTGCTGGCTTACTCTTCTCCTGCCCACCTCTGCCAGATTCCCAGAGCACATACTCAGCCACCGAGGCTAATCCACACACATACCCCCTTCAGCAGAATCTCGAGGAGGAAGGGGGCTCAGACTACAGATCTAAGTTGTTGTTGTTGTTGTTTATTTATTTTTATTTTTGATACATTTTTTCATGATTTTATTATTATTGTTTTACAACCAGACCACAGTTTCCCGTACCTCCCCGTGGATCTAAGTTGTTTTTTTTTTTTCCTGTCAAAGTAGAAATGCTTATCTGGGAATAAAGCTTGGGTCTAGGAGCCAGGGAATAAGAGTATAGCAATGGGGAAGGTATAGAAACAAGGCAGATCGTTTCAGATCTGTGGCTGCTTATTGGGTTTTCAGTGAAAGCCCTCACCATCCATTTCTCAACTAGACTTCCTAGTACTCCGAGGTTGCTGGAGGGAGCTGCTATCCCCATTTGGCAGATACAAAAACTAAACCCAAGGTCATCTATGGATGCTCTGATAGTAAGTGGCTAAGCCAGGCCCTAAGTCGTCATGTGCAGTCATGGGAGCCACACAATTCCTTTACCAGGAACAAGGGTCTGATCCCCAAAAGGAGCTGCTTCCTCACGTGTCCCCTAAGGACGGGCTCCGACCAAGTCACACAAAGAGATAGTGGGGCTGATCTGGTTTTCAGATCTGCATTTCCGTCTGAGAAAATGAGAGTGTTTGGCGAATGAGGAACTTCTGCAAAATCCCTGCCGTGTCATAATGAACCTGAAACCATGCTGTCCACCCACATCCACAAGCTTTTCCATCGTGTTGTTTTTGTGCTTTTCTTCCTTCTACTTCCATCTCCGGAGTTACGGAAATGTTCTCGGCAGTGAAGGCACTGTCGTGGAAAGCAGAAGTGGGCCGAGGAGGGGGACTTCTTTCTACCCTCTCGGTGGCACAGAGCCCACGCCCACTGCAGCCTGCCGTGTACATTGTCTTGTCTGGTGACACTCTAGTTCCCTCCTCTCTAGTTCCCTCGAGGGGGGCAACTGGCAGGCTTTCCGGACAAGAACGAAGTGTGACCTTTAGAGGGTCAGGACAGACCTGCCCTATTTCTCCCCCAGTGGCACATTCTCAGCTGTACAGTGTCCGAGGGGCCACAGACTGGGGAGTCAGATAGGTCCATTTGTGGTCTGTGTGGTCAGATCATACAGTCTGTCACCCCAAATCAGAAGCAGGCAGGAGAGCCTAGCTGTATGGGCACAGACAGTGGAGCCTGGGTCTAATCCTTCCTAATTGGGCAACCTTGCCACGCGCATGCACGCGCGCACACACACACACACACATGCATGCACGCACTCATTCACACACACACACACACCTACAGTTCATTTGCCTAGTAACCATCTCAAATGGTGCAAAACTGTTGACCTAAAGGATACAGTGGTGCCTGGCATCTCCCCACCCCTTACCACGCTCGCCCATCCCAGGAAGTATGAGCCTGGAGTCACGTCCAAGACCCCAAGACCCCGAATGTGTCAGGGCCCTTCTACATGGCTTTGTAACGGTATGAGCAGACTCATCCACCTGGCCGAATCCCACTCTGCCAGTGCCAGAGAGCTGCCAGACTAAGCTGAGACGTCCTTGGCTTCCTGCCAGCCATTTGAAACAAGGCCAACCGGCCACATCTCCTACTTACCTCGAACAATGCTAAGGAAACCTCAACACAGAGAGCCAGCTGGCAGAGGGCTGTGTAACTAACTCCTACTTCCCCAGTGCTGAGCAGAAACGAATGCCCACACACACACCTGAACCCCAGGCCACTCTGCGTTTCTGAGCCCGCACCCAGTGCATCCTCCTAAATTCTCCACTTCTGTCTGTCTGACTGCGAGCCCATACTGCAGCCCGCCTCAGCATGCCCGAACCGCCACTGTCACCAGTTGCTTCTCCCTCTGGCTCACCCCTTCCCCAGCCCAGTAACCATCCCTCTGTTTTATCAGGCCTCGGTCCTGTTTATAGCCCTTGGTTAAGCATTGCGACTTTATTTTTCTTACAACACACTCCTAAAACTCCATGTGCTGAGATCCCTGGAGCTCACTGGCCAGCCTAACTCAATCAGTGAGCTCCCCGGTCACTGAGAGACCTTGTCTCAAAAAATAATCTGGGGGTGGAGTTATGACTCAGCAGCTAAGAAAACTGGCAGCTCCTCTAGAGGGTCTAGGCTCAGTTCTCAGTACTCCCCGTATGGTGGCTTAAAATCATCTGTAGCTCCAGTCCCAGGGGATCTAATTAATACCTTATTCTGGCTTCTGCAGGCACCAGGAACACACATAGCGCACATATACATGCAGACAAAACATCCACAAACATGAAATAAAAATATCAATTTTAAATTTAAATTAAAATTCCTCATGATAATCATCATCATTGTCTAGAAAACAACTGAAGACACCTGACATCAACCTCTGGCTTCTGTGTGTCCACATAAACACATGACATACACCAGTGCATATGCACACACACACACACACAAGCACACACACACACACACACATATGCATGAGTGTATATATATGTATATATGTGTATATATATATGTATATATACACAAAAATATATTGTTCTGAGATGTCCCTACATGTATGTACACATATGTGTGTATTATGTATGTATATGTGCTTGTGTGTGTATGTGTATATATATAATATCAGTGTGCTTCACTGAGACCTCCCTACCATGGTCCCATGTGTCCATGCTCATTTTGGCCGCTGGTCTTCAGGACGGGCTTGTGAAAAACACAGGGAAACAAGAGCAGCCTCCAGATCGGGGCAAGAAGGGACTATCCAAGCCAGCAAGATTCTCAGGATGCAGGAGAAAGTGCCCCCCAAAGAGGCCTGATGGACACTTTCCCTCAACTCAGGCAAGGACACGAAGTAGGACAGGGATTTGTACACGTCATCGCTCCATCTACCCTCTCTGTGTTCAGAAAAGCCACGCCACTGGTTAATCCCGAATGTCACCATTCACTATGAAAACATGGCAGAGCCCCATTCCATCCACTCGCTACCACCAAAACAATACAATGGAAAAGACACACAGATGATCATAAGAGGTCATCACTGCCCACATTTCTGTGAACTCACACATTCCAGAATCCTTCCCCAGGCTTGCAGGGACTGGCTACCCCTGAGGCCCCTAAAATACTGGCACCTTGAGGGTAAAAGTTAGCTGCTGTCCTATGACATATGACCACTAAGAGGGTGTAGGAGAAAGATCACTGTTGCGGTGCCCCAAGATGAACTTGCCTATTGACAGACAGTCTGACATCCTCAGAGGGGCCCAGACTACCAGCAGCAACACCTCCCATGACCTCTGTAGAAACGCAGGTCCTCAGTCCCACCTGGCTCTGGATCCAAGCATGGGGAATAAGGCCTAGAAATCTGGAGGGCAGTGAAGTTTGGAGCCACAAAGTCCTGCCTCGGGGCTATGGGCACTGTTGTCATAACTAATCCACAGAGTCCTGCCACTGGCTACAGGACAAACAGGGAAGGATCCCTCTGACCCATTCACTTCCACCTACTCCCCACGCCCACCACTTGGTATCTCAGAGAAACCAAGTCTTGTTGGTATCCGTTCTCTGTAGCATTGGACAAAGATGGCCACCATCCCACAGCCATGAATCTCTGGTCTCTTTGGTGACACAAATCCCAAAGAACACTGAAAAGATTGTCTGTTTCTAGGCATCAGAAAGTGTGCCAAGGTTTTAGACATGCTTCCCTTGCCTGCTTTGGGGCTTTTCCAAAGGCCCGGACTTCTGTGAGACATGTGGGATAAAAAAGTGGAGGCTGGTATCGGTGTCCTGTTAGGCCATGCATAAATGGTGGTTATTAGTGTCACAGAGACAAGAAAGGCCAATGAAGAGGCTTGTCCTCACAGAAAGTACAGGGACAGCACAAGATACCCTAGAGGGAGAGACAGAACTGAGGACCTGCGTGGCTTGTGGATTAGGGACATCTACCATGCATGGGTCACCCGGAGCCAGGCTAAAACCATGCTTCTGAACAGTCAGGTCCAAGGCGGACCTGAGAACATCCCCAAATGACAGCCATTCCATTGTCCACGCTGAGAAGCTCAGCCTTGGACTGCCTCTGAGCAAGCAGACAGCAAAGAAGAATAACTCTGGGGACATTAAAGATGTCCCACCCTGTCCTAAGGTTTGCTCAGTTTATACAATTCAGTTTTCCTACCGTGGGCTAAGGGATAGTCACCCTCGGTGGTCACCCGAGACCACCATCTCAAACTGGAGTCCACGAGACCCAAGGGAAAGGAGCCTGAGCTCCAGGCACTGAGGCAGAAGCAAAAACAGGAACCCTAGAGTTTGTTGGGGCTCACCCCTCATGTGCCTCCATTACCGTCCTCACTGCACTCATTTTTCCCAGCACAACCCCAGAACACAGCGGTGTTCCGAATGTGCCATCCCAGGAAACTGAATTCCCACCACCAGGCCTGAGTGTGACTCCTTGTGCCAACGCACAACCCAGATCCCTACCCTACTTCCTTCCTCCTCCCACTCCTCCCCCCTGCCTTCCCTCTCTCCTCTCCCCGGCCCCTTCTCTCTCCCTCAACAAGCCTGTGAACATTATCCCTAGTGGCCTACGGCCAAGGCATTTGCTCAAAGGCATTAGCGACGTGAAAGTTCCAGGCGAGGCAACCGGAAGTGACAGGGCTTGTTTCCCTGCGGTAAGGGGGCTATGATTAACCAAGGTTTCTTCAGCTTTACTGAAACTGTTCTCACTTCTCCTCCTCAGCCGGAAGACATCGGACAAGCACCCATCGTGAATGCCCCAGAAGGTGGCAAGGTTGACCTGGAAGCCTTCAGCCATTTCACAAAAATCATCACACCAGCAATCACCAGAGTGGTGGATTTTGCCAAAAAGTTGCCCATGTTTTGTGAGGTGAGGAAATGGCTCTTCCTTCTGGGCCACTTTTCATGATAGTTCATTGGTTACCAAAAGTGTGGGGTGTCGTTTAACAGTAATCAGCCAAGCTTCATGGTAGGACCGCAGAGTCCGTGGAAAATGAGAATGCCGGCAGGGTTGCAGCTCAGTGGGAGAGCACTTGGATTGTATGCATGGCCCAGGATCTATCCCCAGTACTGTCAGAAGAAAAGAAAGGCTGGTCCTCCAATTGTGTCTTCTCTCTTCAGCCATCATTGTATGTGTGTGTGTGTGTGTGTGTGTGTGTGTGAGAGAGAGAGAGAGAGAGAGAGAGAGAGAGAGAGAGAGAGAGAGAGAGAGAATGAATTGGCTTATTGAGTAGGTTGCCAAGGTTTGAACTTACATCTATACCCCTTCTATGGCCGTGCAGTTGATTCTTAATCCAAAAGAACAGAAGTCAATGGCCCCCACAGCTCAAGGCTCTCAGTGTCTCTGTACTGCTTCTGTCTTTCCTCAAAGCTCATTCCCTTGCCCTCATCCATCACAGCCATGCTTTCCCTCAGAGACACTTCCTCCCTCCCTTAGCACATCTCCTGCCTCACCTCAGCTCACCCCATTTTGACAGCCCCAGCTTGCAGCAGGTGAGCACCGAGCACCGTAGAGTGTGGGCAAGAACCCGAATCATATGCGTTGGTGTCTTCTGGCCTGAGTCACATCATCCTGAAAATGATGAAATGACACTTGCAGCGTTATCTCTTAGGGGACTTGGGGTGTTCACACAGGACCACACATATAAAGTGTCATCCTGCCAGGCAGTGGTGGCACACTCCTTAATCCCAGCACTCGGGAGGCAAAGGCAAGCGGATCTCTGTGAGTTCGAGGCCAGCCTGGTCAAGAGCTAGTTCCTGGTCAGGGTCCAAAGCTACAGAGAACCCCTGCCTTGAAAATAAATAAATAAATAAATAAATACAAGTAAACAAACTTGGGGGGAAGAAAGAGATTATTTAACTTACACTTCTGTTCCATCATTGCAGAAAGCCAGGGCAGGAGCGTGTGTGTGTGTGTGTGTGTGTGTGTGTGTGTGTGTGTGTAATATAAAATCTACTAAACACCAAGAACCTGCTTTCTACTTACAAAACTGCTCTTTATTAATTTATTAGAGAAATGGGCCCAGCAATAAGGGTGCATCTCATGAGCACAGTACAGCCACCCCCTTCATAAGCCTGAGAGTTAGAGACACTGACCCAGATTATTCTCAATAGTAGTATATCATTTAAATATCCTTTTACTAGGGGACTTTGATGGTTACATGGCATTCCAAAAATCTGCCCTACCATCATGTAGACTCATTCTCATTGGATCGTCCACTCATTTCCATTTTTTCACCATAAAACTAGCCATGGCGAACATTCTGGTGACTCTGCCCTTCTCACAGCCCTCATTCCTAAGGGTGGGTCCCTGGCATGCCACTGAAGGACCAGAGAGTTCTCTTACCTCTTTAAGGTTCCCGGCATGTGCCTGTCTGCCGGGAGTCTCCTGTCTCTCCTCGTTCTTATTGACACTCCCTCCCTTGCCCTTTTCATCTGTTGGGTTGGTTCTCTGTTCTTGGCTCTCCTCTCTCTTCCTCTTTCTCTCTCTTTTCCTCCCTCCCTCCCTTTCCCCTGCCACCATGTGTGTGTGTGTGTGTGTGTGTGTGTGTGTGTGTGTGTGTGTGTGTTGGCTACAGCTCATAGACGCTAAAAGAATTTTGTTGAGTTTAAGTTTGCCACATCAAGCTAGTTCACCAGATACACAAGTATTCTTCCAATTTTAATGTTAACTTTTTAATATAAGATTTGCATAAATCACTGAAGAGATATCTGAGATAATTTATAAAGAACGAACGGAAGAAGACTCTACCTCCACTCACAGCAGCCTACGTGCACTTAATTCAGTGGCGTGGGTAAAAAGCTGCTTGGGACTGTCCCATCTAGGGCTGTTGCAAGCCTAACTTTCCAAGTTCCTGTCAGAAATGTAACATACTTCACCATCAGGATCCCATCTTTCAATGCGGTTATGTTTTCATCTCAAATTTTCCAAAAAGAAAGCAGAAGAGGAGGAGAAAGGAGAAGAGGAAGAGGAAGAGGAAGAAGAAGAAGAAGAAGAAGAAGAAGAAGAAGAAGAAGAAGAAGAAGAAGAAGAAGAAGAAGAAGAAGAAGAGAGGAAGGAGGAAGAAGAAAACAGAAAAACAGAAGGAGGAGAAAAGAAGAAGGAGAAGGAGAAAAGAAGAAGCAGAAGCAGCCTTGCTCAGGGTCATCCAGGCTTCTGCTAGACTTTATCCCTCTCAGAAGCCCAAGAGAGGAAGATGAACTTTGTGGTCCCTAGCTCCATAGGGAGGGAATGAATACCCCAGGCAGTCTCTGCCATTTGAACTGTGCCTGTGGTCCCTATTCTGCCAAGATCCTAGCGACCCCCCAACATGGCTGTGGTACACCAGGACCTTGGGAGGCACAACTGCTACCCAAGAACCCCTACTGGAGCGTGTCATTTGTGGCCTCTACCAGATGATCTTCTGAGGAGACAGGAAGACTGAGGGCCCCTGGGACTGCCTGTCAGGCCGTGGTTGGAGCGTTCTCACAGCGAGGGCATTGTGGCAAGTGCCTCTGAGAGGTGTGCCGCATCTTACAGACTCACCAGGATCCTGCAGACCTCTCCGGCCTATCCTCCCATTCACTGTAACCCAGCTCAGCCTTCCCACTCCCATCCCCTCCTTGAATCAGGAACCCAAGGATGTAGTTAGCAGTACAAGTCGGGACCTAGACAAAAGCAAATCACTAAGTGGCGGAATTGACAGGTGTGGACGCCTTTTTCTGGTAGAGAAATACAAGCAGTTTACAGGTGAAGTGGTCCCGTGAGTAGCCGAGCAGTGAACGAGAGTGTGGACAGCTCACGCACTCCACGCAGTTCAGTGGGGTTGCTTTCAGTTTCACACGGGAACCTAAACTGGACTAGTCAAGAGTTCCCACAGTTGTTTTCTGTTTTGTTGTGTTTTTGTGTTTTTATTTGACTCTTTGCTCTTTGAAGGCCCACCACCCAGCTCCCAAGTAAAGACACAGAGACTTATACTTACTTATGAATACCAGGCCTAGTCTTGGCTTGTTTCTAGCCAGCTTTTCTTTAAATTATTCTATCTGCCTTTTGTCTCTGGGCCTTTACCTCACTTTATTCTAGATCTCTTTCTTTCCTTCTTACTCTGTTGGCTGGCTGGGTGGCTGGGTGCTGGACCCTGGCCCTCCTCTCCTTCTTTCTCTCCTCCTCTTCTCATTTTCTTCTTATTATTCTCTCTGCCTGGCATCCCAGCCTGTTTCTCTCTTCTGCCCAACTATTAGCCATTCAGTTCTTTATTAGATCAATCAGGTGTTTTGAACAAGCAAAATACCACAGCTTCACAGATTTAAACAAATGGAACACAAAAGGCTACAACACATCTTTGTATCATTAAATGAATATTCCACCACATAAATAAATGTAGTTCATCTTCAACTAATCTTCCACAAGCTCCCGTCTCCCAAAAAAAAAAAAACTGCACAAGTTTCAAGGAAGACTTAGACATGTGCAATTTTGCATATTCATTGTTTATGGAAATTTCGTCATAGCTTAGGAATTGAAAAGTGTGTGTTGGCCTTAATTGTGATAGAGCTAGCTTCAAATCCAGCCCCATCTATAAAGCACCCCTGTGCCATCACACACTGGCATGTGACACTCTGAGCGTCTGCTTTCCATAAGCGTGAATGAAACTGGAATGTCCCTTACTGTATTACTGTGACCGTGTTGCTAAATGTGTTATTAAAATGACTGTATAAATCCTGGAATGAAACCCAAGTAGTAACCATTACTTGGACCCTTTCAAATGATCCAGTTTTGAATTCTTCCTGAACTTTCTTTCCAACCCCAGAAAACAAATTTTTATTTTTCCTATTTTGTCCCACAGAGTTCTGTTGTAAAGTTTCCTTAGCCCGTTGTCATAAGCTCTAATTAACATGTGACCAAGTGAACTTTAGATGACCCTAAAATCTGAGCAGGAAGACTTGCTTGTCCATTGACTGCGATGTCTGTCGCTAAGAATAGAAACACAGGAGCCACAGCACCTAAATACTGGCTTCACCTCTGCCCTTGATTTGCCAGTGGGTCATAAGCAAAGCTTCTACGTCTCTGGGTAGCCGTGGTCACTTGCATCTGGCTGCAGCCTTCTAGTTTTGTACCTCTTGAGACACTTGGAAGCAAATGTCCTTCAAAAAACAGAAAGTGCAGCTACCACCTGAGCAGAGTCAGCAGGTGATTGCGGAGCTGAAATGAAAACTGAAATCCATGCCCTGGCAATGCTGAAGCCTGCATGGGCAGCTTGTATACCGTGGTTCTGTTGAACTTGCCCGAATTAGGTTTCATGGTCTACTTTGATGAGGGCGACTGGCCAGGTCTCTTGCTCAATTACAGAGCTACCCAACAGTAAAAAAAAAAAAAAAAAAAAAAAAAAAAAAAAAAAAAAAAAAAAGATGAGGCATGAACTATGCCCCTTTCTTGTAGAACGACACAGTACAAACTCCCAAATGAAAGGGTGACCAACAGTCACCGAGTGACTGCACCCCAGTTGGAGACCTGTGATAAAATCAATCTAAACTATTGAGATTAGTTAGCTTGGGGCTGGAGAGATGGCTGAGCAGTGAAGAGCATTGTCTGCTCTTCCAGAGGTCCTGAGTTCAATTCCCAGCAACCACATGGTAGCTCACAACCATCTGTAATGAGATCTGGTGCGCTCTTGAGGAAGAGACCTGGTTAGTCGTCCTCATCAACTTAGACCATGAAACCCAATATGGACAAGTTCAACAGAACCACCATATATGGGCTGCCCATGCATGCTCAGCATTGCCAGGGCTTAAATTTCTTTTTTTTTTTTTTTTTTTTTTTTTGATTTAAAAATTGTGGTTGGCAGGGATGGAGAGATGACTCAGCAGTGAAGACCACTGGCTACTCTCCCAGAGGACCCAGGTGCAGTTCCTAGCACCCACATACCAGCTGACAGTTGTCTCTACCTCTAGTTCTAAGGGATCCGATGAGATCATCTGACTTCCAGACATATGGGCAAGCAAAACACTCAAACACATTTCTTTCTAAAGTAGTTGAAGGCTGGGCAAAGTATCACTTACCTGTAGTCTCAGCATTCAGAAGGCAGAGACAGGAGGATTGCCACAAGTTTGAGGCCAGTGTAGCCTGCAAAGCGAGTTTTAAGCCAGCCAGCACACCACAGGGACTCTGTCTCAAACCACTAAAAAGATGCTTGTAGGTGTCACCCCAGGTAGAGAAGAAGGACTCGGAGAATGCAGACGTAGGTTGGCTGCAGAGGCTGTCTAGGTGCTGTGCCAACACCATGGCTGGCGCTTGTCTTCTTGCTCGGTGCTGATGCGTCTGCTTCTTTTCAGCTGCCATGTGAAGATCAGATCATCCTCCTCAAAGGCTGCTGTATGGAGATCATGTCCCTCCGAGCTGCCGTGCGCTACGACCCAGAGAGCGAGACTCTGACCTTGAACGGGGAGATGGCAGTGACGCGGGGCCAGCTGAAAAACGGGGGTCTTGGGGTGGTGTCGGATGCCATCTTTGACCTGGGCATGTCTCTGTCGTCTTTCAACCTGGATGACACGGAAGTTGCCCTGCTTCAGGCTGTCCTGCTGATGTCTTCAGGTGAGTGCACCGAGATTCGCAGTGGATGTGAAAAGAGCTGGAGCCTCCAGGGTCCGTGCTAATTCACTTAGTGGGTTGTCTGTCTCCCTTTAGCTACAGAGTCTTAGCCAGCTGTCCTTCAGCGGGAGACTAGAAGGGGCAATGGACAGGGAACTGAATGCTGGATAATTGGAGTCTTACGCTATATTGCTCTGGCTGGCATGAAACCCATTCCAGAGTCCACATTGGCCTCTCGGTGAAATGCTCATTGAAACCGCTTATGGAAACAGTCCTAACTGTGGTATTTCAGAAGTGTGTGTTCTCTCCGTCTTAGATTTTGACCGAGCTAGCTTCAGACCCTCGCCTCACCCACAAGACATTCCTAATAAGCCCCAACCAGCATTGTTAACCATCCAGCTGCCTGAGTTTGCAGGTCTCTAAATAAAATTGACGTTAGAATAGTTACCTCACTGTATCACTGTGAAGATTAGCTCAAGCACTGTGGAAATTCTGGCATGGTGCCCAGTTCAGATAGGGAAAGTGGGGTGGGGGCAACAGAAACCTTATAAAGTGATCCCCTTTGGGCAGATATTTCATCCACCCTGCCTGATTCCGGCTTTACCAGCCGTACTAAGTACGGCTCCAAGTGACAGCACCATCCTGTGAAACGCATGCCTCTTACCGTACAGCACGCCAATCCAAAGTGGAGTGCTTCAGACAGCCAAGATAACCAGAGCTGGAGCTGAGGCATGGACCACCACAGCTACAGAAGTCTCTCCTTCCTGGCAGCCTTTCCTCTAGAAGAGGGCTCAGACTTCTTACTTGCTGCTGGGTCCCAAGAGGGAGGGGTTCAAGCACATGCAAGCAAAAGCTCACCAGACTTAAGTCCCACGGTGTCACTACAGCCACATCCCATTGGCCAAGTCGTTCCAGCTCCAGCCCCGACTCAACATTCTACCTCACTGGTCACCCCTCTGCATCGGCATGATGATGCCATCTTTTTAACCAAGCCCGGCTGCCCGTCAGAGCTCTAGCTCCCAACAGTGGAGGGTTAATGATGGAACTGGCACTATCCTCTTTTTATTCACCTCACAATAAATAAATGCAAAGCGCACTGCATTCGGGAAGCCAGTCTTGAAATATAGAAAATTGTTTCCGGCCATCCTCTTCCTTTCAAAACCTACTTTCGTTCCTCTGGTGCTTGTCATTTTGTTCTGTCACTATCTGCTTAACTTACCCAGACTGCTCTCTGGTCTAACTATACTTTGAGGTCACAGATGTGTCTTACCAGTGTTTAGTAGACTCCAAAAAATGTCTATTGGCCGGTAGCAAAACCTGGGTCACAGACACCTTGACAATTCTTTATCAAGCTGAAATTCGCGAAGTATTTTAAAGCTGACCTAGAAATTCATTTCCTACATAAAATTTAGATATGGAAGATATTTTAAAATCAATAATATTTTAAGTTATTTTTGTGAAAAGTTTCAAATACAGACAGAATGGCACACAGCACTCCCTTTGGTGACTTTGGAGACATTCCAGGGGACTACGTTTTCCCAATATCTGCTCTTCTCACCCTCTATAACCCCCTTGCCTGTGACTTCTTTTAACCAAAAGAATCCAGCAAATTCAATGTCACCTCATGTGATCCCATATACAATATAAAATATGGCTACCAGACTTATTCTGCAAGGACCTCAGTGGCTTCATGAGTTTGGCCCCCACTGGAGGAAGGTCACACGGTTGGGCAACTGCAGAGCTGGTATCCAGGCTACAACCAGTGATCACTTGGCTCTGGATCCTTCAGGGAATACAGAGGACTCGGAGAAATAAAGCATGAAGCTTCTCTGTGGGCTGCCTTTGTAGTACGGCCTCTCTCTACAGTGACCACTGAAATGGAAATGGAACTGTCTGGGGATGTATTCTTGAAGGGAATGAAAG
Organism: Alexandromys fortis; assembly: GCF_014885135.2. NCBI lineage: Eukaryota > Metazoa > Chordata > Mammalia > Rodentia > Cricetidae > Alexandromys > Alexandromys fortis. Next base: position 1,509,023 of record NW_026067919.1, read on the forward strand.
CAAAGTTTGACTAAGTCGCTATTGGTATAAAAACCCTTTGAAATAATGTTAATTTACATATGGAAAAAGCTATTTCTTCTGTAATTTCTTCTGACTGTATGCCCTAAATAAGTCAGAGAGAGAGAGTTAGCATGGTGCTAGTCTGGTTTTTACACCCCTACAATACTTGCTACCTTGTGTTCAAGGGCACAAAAATCTTCAACAAGAACCTTTGCCTTTAGTAAAGAAATGTTTATTATTTGATAAGTTTTCCTCCATGCATTTGTTTTCATAGTTATCATCTGTTTATGAAAAATGGATTTTATTGCTGTGTAATAAGACGTTCCCTCTGGGATAAGTCAGTAATGGAAGGGAACCGATAGAGATGGCAGCTGTGTGTGTTTTCATTTCACCAATGACGGAGCACTTCGTAAAACCAATTTGAGGCACAGAAGTTTTACCTTGGCTCACAGTCCCAGAGGCTGTGCCCACAGTCGGCTGGCTCCATTGCTGTCAGGCATGTGGTAAAGAAGTACATCATGGAAGGGAGCATGGGGTCAATGAAGTTGCTCACATTGTGGTTGCCAGGAAGTTGGACCCCACCCTCCCACCAGGTTTATCCATCTCAACACTGCACCCCACCTTCAGATCTACCCATCTCAACACTGTACCCCATCCCACCAGCTCTACACCCATCTCAACCAACACTGCACCCCACCCCCAACCAGAGCTGTCCATTCAACTGTCACCTTGTCCTCTGGTATTCTAGAGTCCCTGTTGCGTTCTCACTCATTCCTAGGAGCAGAGAAGTCCCCAGATCTGGAATTGAATCAGGCAAGCTCCCTCCTTCCACCTCTGAATTCATCTCCATCTTCTTCCTCCCCTCAGATCGCCCAGGACTGGCCTGCGTTGAGAGAATCGAGAAATACCAAGACAGTTTCCTATTGGCCTTTGAACACTATATCAATTACCGAAAGCACCATGTGACACATTTTTGGCCCAAACTCCTGATGAAGGTGACAGACCTGCGGATGATTGGAGCCTGCCACGCCAGCCGCTTCCTCCACATGAAGGTGGAGTGCCCCACGGAGCTCTTCCCCCCTCTGTTCTTGGAAGTCTTTGAGGACTAAGTGGACTGGACAGGTTCTTGTCATTCCTGCCGCGCTACTGGGTGTCGTTTCGTCCCGCCTCTGCCTCAGCCCTTCTCGTCGTCGTTTCCTCGTTTCTTTGTGTCGGGTGGGATTGTCGGGGGTCAGTGGGTCATCAGTGGCACGGCCTGGGATGACGTCGTCTCTGGAATGTGGGTCTTTGTAACTGCTGCGTTCTGTTCACCAGTCCTTACTGTGAATGCTTTGAAGGGTTGGGTGGGGGACAATCATTATGTCACCAGCACCAAGCCATCACCAGCTCCCATCTGTCCCTCCCTGGTCAGAGAGACTCAAGCAAGCCAAATGGCACTGCAGAAGACTAAAGAAGCCTTAAAACCAAGACCACAGTCATCTTGACCCAGTTCTGATGTTTGCAGGGCGGAGCTGGCAGAGGAAGCCCCCCCCCCCGGGCTGGGCGTGGCTTTCAGTGTCTAAGGGTAGGAGCAGATGCTACCAGGAGCTCACCATTTCCAGCGCCCTTTCTCTCCAAGCAGTGTGACTTGGAACGTGCGGGAATAGCCACACCATAAGGAATCAACTTTCCTTCCCGTAGCCCTCTGTAGCCTTGTGACATCCTTCACACTGGACAAGAGCATGACCTGAAGATGGGCAGGTGTTTTACTGGTTCGAGGCCACAAGGACAATCTTTTTCTCAGCCTGTCCATAGAGCTTGGGAATCCGTATCAATGTTTCAGGCATGGTTTCCAGAGTGCACGTGGTGTATTCCCTCGAGCAGGAAGGCGTCTTCACAGCTTGGATAGATTCACAAGCCATTCCTACAAAGCTCAAGCCTGTTTACAGAAGCGCTGTCTCTTTTTAGTGGTCTCTGAGCCAGTCTTTTCCCCAGCTCACCAAGGTCTTTATCCAGGTTGTCTGTTGAGCTGATGGCATTTCCCTATGGCTTAGATCTTCCGATCAGGGAGAGACACACGTGTTGAAGTTCCAGTCTCGTTTGACAAAATTCCTGGAAAAAGATCAGGGCAGGAATATTCTGCTTCGAAGGAAATGCACCCCTCATGGGTGTTAGGCTGTCCAATGACGGGAGGATGCTCTCCCCAGTCTCGGATTCATAAGCTCCTTACGTTATCCACGAATACCCCCCAGCCCCCACCTCCCCGCCACATTCTGTGGGGGTAAACAGCTTGACTCTCTCTAAACGCTAGCTCTTCTGTACCTTTGTACATCATTGCACTGGCCAAGAGTCCCCGTAAAACAACGGCTGACCATGCATAACGACACACCGTCGCCACTGCTGTCCAACCTACCCCCAATGACCAAGTCATGACAACTTCTCTGCAGACGGGCAAAGAATGTACCCATGCAACTGAATGTACCCCATTCTTCACGGACATCACAGATACAAACTGTCCCTCTGCCTGCCTTTCACTGCCTTATCCTGGAAATATTGGGGAAAACAAGCCATATCAGCAAGCGTTACCTAGAAAACCAAGGACAGAAAGTCACTGTGAAGAGTGAGGACACTCACTTGCCTCTTTTAGGCTTTCGGAGCATTCTTGGCTTCACTGGGCATCAGGGCACCAGAGTTCTAGGTCGTGCTCTACGGCCTGGTCGGTTTAGGGCCTTACAGTTCCAATTTTCTTACTGCATAAATAAGTCAGTCCCCTAAAATCCCTCTTACTTTCTCTGTTGGATGACTTTCCAGTAAGTGGGGGGAGAGTGATCCTTGAACTAGTCCTTTTATATTCAAATGCATAGCTTTATCAGACAAAAAGCAAGGCCCACTCACAATTAAGGAATGTATTTGGCTTTTATTTGAAATGAGAATTTGCCTCAGAGGAAGGCAGAATGGTCTTGGAAGAGAAGGTGCAGCTTTGAAAGTCCCCAGAATCCGTGGGAATAGCCTCAGGAGAAGGCACGCTCCAGCATTAATACACTTAGACAGAATGCGCTGTGGACTTGGTGCAGAGATTAAAATAGAAGCAAAAAGCCCCATTGATTCATGTTCAAACATCTGTCAAGGGTTTGCTTTCCCAGACAGCCTGTAGCCAGCCTCCTCCCTCACAAACTTCATTAAACATCTGTTTTCTCTGTCGACTCTCCCGGAGGACCTCTGTCCAGACAATAAAAACAAGCTTGCTGTGAGGCAAGTTCTCCTTCCAAGAGGAGAGAGGGGGAGCCCGCAGGTGAGTCCAGCGCAGGGGCACAGAGTCCTGGGACACCAGCGTTTCCAAGGAAGTTTCCCAACTCTGACGGTTTCCAAAGGACGTCAGACACCTGGGTTCCAGCACTACTGCAGGGTTTTGGACCCAGGGTCTTTCAGGGCGCTGTGGGGATTAACGACCACTGAGCACTAGCCCAGCCCTCAGCCATCTGGTCAGCCCCGGTCAGCCCCAGCACACGGTCCTACTCTGTATGCAACATTGAAGGCGGAACATTCATACTGAATAAGATACGCGAGCTTCAGTCTTCTGGCGAAAGGAATAAGAAGGGCAGGCGGTCAGAATGACTCAAGTCACACCCTCCTCCGGGAAACTCCATTTTATGAAATTAGATTTTGAGGAATTGGCTCCCAACTTTTTTTCTTTTCTTTTTACAAAGCGTTTTTCTTCTAATCTTGTCCAGACTTTCAAACCAAGTGTGGATGTGGTGGAAAGAGCCCTCGCATCTGCCCCACTGTGGGGAGACATTCCAGTCAAGGAGAACATGCCCATCCTACTGGGATGCTGACTTACAAATCATAGGTATGGATGAGAAGGCCGTGCACATGCAAAAGACGTGTGTGTATGTATGTGTGTGTGCACATGTGTGCATACGTGTGTTTGTCCCTTCAAGTGCACTTTGCACTTCAGCGTCAATGTGCAGAACTTCCAGAAACTGGAAGAAAGAAGAACAATTTTTCTCCTCTGATTCTGCTGAAAACACCTTGTGCCGCCTCTGAGCTTCTTCTAGTGTGATGAGCCTCAGTCCTCCGTGATGCGCCCTGTGGGAGCCTCAGCCCAGCGCGTCCCCAGCCTGTGGCCCCAGTGCCACCTCCCTCCCAGTGCAATCTCGGGGAGAGCGAGGTTGGCTCCGCTCTGCAGGGTCCTTTCTCATGTTAACCTGCGGGCTGGCGCCCAAGCCTTGATCTCCTCACACTCAGCCCTCCCCAGCCCGGCCTTGTGACCTGCTGGGCCTCTTCAGAGCATGTCATTGTCGGTAAGACATCTTCGTTCTGTGGAACTCAAACCTATCCGTGTCATATTGACCTTTTGCTGCATGAGTCATGAATTATGAAATCAGTCTTATGGTTTTTGAGATGTAGCCAGCATTTTGTAAGGCTAAACCTTTTTCATGAACTTAATTTAAGTGAAGAACCAAACCACAGGTCCTCCTCAAAATGAGAGATGACAGACAATTGAATCTCTTTGCCCTTTCCAATGGCGATGGCATCAGGTCCTCTAATAAGCTCACAATTTCCTGTTATTTTAATAATATGGAAACATTAGCATAGTGTTTCTTTTGATAGTGATAGACTGATCCATATTTAAATTTTATAGAGAAGAAATTTATTGTACTGTGATGTAGATATTTATTATCCAGGTAAGGATTTGCCCGGTGTGTATTTTTTACAATTGAAACATTTTACTTTAATCTTTAAAATAAAAAAAAAGACATTAAAAACACACACACACACACACACATACAAAAAAAGGCTAGGGAGAAAAAAGGTTTGGCCTTATCCCAGAATTTTTACTGTGCTGTATAAATGTTTGCACATGAAAAAATTACACATTTCTCGTGTGTTTCCACATTAATTAATGCCGCCTTCAGGAGCAATAGTGTGCAGGTGAACACTGATTGTGGCTTTATGTTGCACAGCGCAAGCTGACCCACCTTCTGCACAAGACAATCAAATGTGAGTCTCTCCTCTGAGGGGGACAGTACTCAAGAGAGCACAACGTGAGACACAGGAAGAGGCTGTAAGCCAGCCAATGCACGGATGGGGAGGGGATCAGGGCACAAGCGCACTCATGTGGCCTTGTGTCACTTAGTCCCTTTGGTTGTTCCTTGTGACCTTGGCATCTTTCACTTGACATCATATAGCCAAAGTCGTTCTCCGCGCTTTCGTCAGAGAAGATTCTTTTTTCCATAATGTTTCATTGCCCTGAGAATCAGGAAAAACAAATGGTACAGAATAGAGAGGTTTACAGTCAGTGGAAGATTTGTGTTTTGCAGACAGTGTTAAGTGCTATTGCTAGATTGGTGATATTTTTTTTCAGCCTAAAATTGTTGGAATCTGTGATCAAAATGTTTTAAACTATCCAAAAAGAAAATTTGTATATTTGGGAAAATGGATTTTTACATAGCTTTTGTATGCAGATATTAAATTGTAATTATGAATATAGTGGGCATAGATACTCATAAGCTTAAATTCTAAAAAAGAAAAAAAGAAAAAGCTTACAATGGATATATTTGCCTGTCTCTTTCTTTAAATAGTTCTAGATAGAAGGGCTGCCTACTCTTCTCACCTCAGCACTGAGGCAGGGAAGGAATCTCGACTACACGGGGAATCTACTAAGATGGTCAAGTTCTCCCGCAGGGAGCATGTTGTTTGGGGGTGAGATACACAGACAGACGGGCTGACTGACAAACAGCGTCAAAACGTCCAGCGGAAACCTATGGAAGCTCATTAAGGAGGTCAGAGTTCTCACAACAGGGAATCCAGAGCAGTGGAAACTGCGCCTTAGGATAAGGACATGTGATGTAATAGAGATAACGGCGAGGTACCCAGGAAACACAGTCAACTAGAGTTTTTGATTAAACCTTGTCTCCAAAGCTGGACTTCTCACCTCTGAACTCCAGGTTACGTTTCCCACTGAGCTTAGGTCTCTGTCACCAGAGAAGAAGTAGCACCTCCGGGCCTTGAGAAAATGCCCTGCAGCTGTGTTTAAGGCCAGAGGCTTTTACTTTAACAATTTACCCTCCTGTTCTCAAGGACAGGACAATTTTAGTCTTAGGCTGTCTGTCCCCAGGTAAGGAACCTTAGAGGACACTTTGATATAAGCATCCTGGGGTCTGAAAGAGGGGCTACCCCACAGAACAGGGGGTGGGTCAATCAAGGAAAATATTGTCTGACACCTTGTAGAAGTCTGTGGGAACATTTTTTTGTTTTTTTGTTTTTTTTTTTTTTTTTTCGAGACAGGGTTTCTCTGTGGTTTTGGAGCCTGTCCTGGAACTAGCTCTGTGGACCAGGCTGGTCTCGAACTCACAGAGATCCGCCTGCCTCTGCCTCCCGTGCTGGGATTAAAGGTGTGAGCCACCACCGCCCGGCCTGTGGGAACGTTTTTCCCCCGTGTGGAATGTCACTGAGTTTGAGGCCTTTGGATACGAAGACTATAGGAAAGTGAAGGGTGTAGCCTTTCAGGCTGTTAGCGAAGGGTGTGGTCTTTCAGGCTGTTAGCACTGCTTCCTTTTCATTTTCTTGCACACAATGAGCTGCCTTGAGAAAGGCAAGATGCATTTAGAAAAGAAAATCTTCAGAATAACAAAATCAGACCTTCTAGTGCACACAGATGGGGGCGAGTGGAAAACTACTCCAAGTCCGACAGAGCTGCGGCTCACAGCAGACACACACGTGCCTGGGTGTTCTCCGGGTTGCGTGACTCTACCCATGGGTATTCTGAGCCTCCAAGGTTTCATTTCCCTGCCTGCACTAAAGCCAGACAGGACCTCTGTGATAATAAGACATCCTAGGTGGAGTGCCTGCGATCCCTGAGGGATATTCACTGGTAAGTGACCTTCTTGCTGGTTTTCAGAAAGTTCATCTGTTTTCCCCACGCTTTGACAGAACATCATTTGTTGGTCACTTGGTGCTTGAGAGTCCCAGTAGCCTCCCAAAAGGATATGTTGTACGTTTTCGCTTCCCAACCCCAGGTCATCACCAACATCACAATTCCGGGTTGTAAGATGCTGGCCAGCCTTGTATGAACACCTGCTCTGTCCTAGGAATCGTGCCCCATTCCTTCCTTCTACCTCCAACCCTCCAAAGCAGAAAAGAAAGACTGGTTTTCTGACGAGAGGGCAATGCAACCCTGCTGTGGTGGCGTTTGCTGCTTACCTTCCAAAACTGCTCAGCTACCCCACTGCAAAATACACACACACATACACACCTAAAGAAAGGCTACCTCAGCCCCTCAGCAGACCAGATCCCTTGCTAATGCACTCCCTGGGGTGATAGCATGAACGGAGATTTCTTTTTTATTTCTTATTTATTATCCCATGGCTTCTAGGGGCCTGGCCAACAGGTATTTTAGTTTTCAGTTTTTGAGACAGTCTCATTGTATAGCCCCAGCTGGTTTTGAATTCACAGAGATCTGCCCACCTCTGCCTCTCCCCCACCCCTTCTGCTGATATTAAAGGCAAGCACCATCACACACTAAGGGGCTTTGTTTTATGAGCATCTGGGAGTCAACTTTTGGGAAAGCTGTGATGCGTGACAGAAGGAGGACTTATAGCAACGGAAATTAGGAGTCACGAAAGGTGTGGATCAGGAAACAAGATCACAGACGCGGGGGCTGGAGAGATGGTCTGTTTAGTTTCAAAGAACCGAGAAGTGTTTTTTTTAATGTTTTTATTCATTCTTTATCAATTTCATATATGCATACCGTCTTGGTCATATTCCCCAAGTCCTCTTCTACTCACTCTCCCCTCTACAAAAATTCCCCCTTATACTTTCATGTCCTCTTCCTTTGTTAATAACCCATGTAACAGGTCCCCAGACCTTAGCATAACTGACACCATGATGGGAGAACCATTCAGGCCTTGGAACCCAGTGTACAGGCAGCAAAGCCTGTCAAAAATAGAGCAAAGACCTAATCCATCAAAGTCCATAGTTCTGGGAAAGTCTCTAAATGTACTAACATTGCTTTTTGGCTTATGTAGTTCTGCTTCTGGCTAACTGTTCTTGCTAACTGAGGTGGGCCAACCCAGGGGGTTCTTTTTGTGCTTAAAAGCTCACCCTGAGAAAAGCTTGGGACTGCACAGAGGTCCTGAACACCCAGCGTAGTCATTGGCTGCCTAATAAAGACTTTTTATTGGCTTAAATCTGTGTCTGAATGGTCTTCTCTGGCTGATGCCTCACAGCACTTCTGAAGGCCCAAGTGAGATTCCCCAGAGACCAGACCTCAAGTCACCAGAGATCTCAGCGTGGGTAAGAGTGAAGAGGTCAAGGAAATCCCAGGAAGTGCACAACCTGAGACGTTCCAGAGCCCCAGGACTCCTTTTGATGGAGGGCTGACTAATGCTTCAGAAGAATCTGACACTTCCAGCCCAAAAGGGAACAAGATCAAAAGTCACCTGATCTGTCTCTTCCAGGAGTTTGGTAATTGGTGTCTTCATTTACACACAAAGGAGCAGTAGGATGATCACAGCCACTGATCCAGTGTCCAGGATCCGTGTGATATGGCGCTGGACTTCCCTGGTCTGTTCAATGGATGATATACAGTGGCCACCCCCAGATGTCTTTACTATGTGTCCCTTTGTGTGTTTCTGTTCGTTCTGTTGGTTAGACAAACAGAGTTAAAACGGAAGGAAGTGTGAGCTGTACTGGGACTGGCTTCCCTGAGATGTTACATGATTCCCTGCAGGCTCAGGGGCTGTGCCCTTCCCCCCACCCTGCCCTGATTTCCAGCAGTGACTGGCAGAGGCCGTGACAGCAACTGCTACTATTGCTATGGCGATGCCAGCTGCAACAGCTGGAGGAGGCCACTGCGGACCATGGTGGGGTTTGCTGCAACCCAGGGGGGCGGGGGGAGCGCTGCTGATGAGAAGAGGTGGGATAACTGTTCCTAACATAGAAAATTCCAGACCTTTTGTGAAATCTATTGACCATCTTGGGAGCTGGATGGCCCCATGAGGGTTTAGGCCATCTGGAAGGAAGTGACTGGGAGACTGGTCACCCCAAATAGTTTCCCAGTGCTGATCAGTGGCTTTCTCTAGTGAAAGACCTCTGTCCCCTTGTCGGGGATTCAAATCCTTTTTGACTTGGCCAAGTCACCCAGAGAAACCCAAACATCTTCCTGTTCTCTCAGTCACAACAGAGGAAAATGACCTTCTCCTTCTTGTTCCTGACTCTGACTGCTTCTCCACCCACAGAATCCCGACACCACTCTCTCTGTGGAGAAAGGAAGGGACTGGGCCTCTCATCCAGGGTCCTCTGCTGTCTTTCATGTACTTGAAAGCAAAGTGCACACAAGGAGGATAAAATAGACCCCTGAGTCGCTATAAATAGCTAGTTGCATCAGGGGAAAGAGAAGGTGCTCTCCCAGCTTCCTAGAGAGACAAGAAAGTTCCATTCCATCATCTTTCATGGTTTATGTCTCTTTGCAACCAATGATCTGTATCATTGGAAAAGTCAGAACTCACCCTTCTCCGAATAGCATAGAAAATCCACCACTGGGCTGGGCAGGAAATTGCTGCTACGTGATGCAGCCCAGATGGAGTGGATTGCCCCTTGCGCCACCTCCCTGGGACCCAAACACCAACCAAGGTAAAGAGATCCTGGACAGTTTCACAGGCTATCTTAGAACTGAAGCTGCTCGAAAGCACTGCTTTTGTTATGCAGACAGCCCCAGACATTAGAAAAGAAACTTCGAAAATGGAAAGGATTTGAGAGTATGAATAGATCCCAATTATTGGGGATTGCTCAAAAAAATTACAATAGCTGGGTGGTGGTGCATGCCTTTAATCCCAGCACTTGGGAGCACTTGGCAGGTGGAGCTCAGTGAGTTTAAGGCCAGCCTGGTTTACAGAGTGAGTTCTGTGACAGCCAGAGATACACAGGGAAACCCTGTCTTGAAAATCAAATAAATAAATAAATAATATTTTAAAAAATTACAATAACTGTGACTTTGTAGAAGAAACACAAAACAAAATATAAAAGAGATTTGAGGGAAGAGCCAGAAACACCAGGAGAGGAAGAGGAGAAAGGACTCCCCATCATATGTAAGTGATTACAAAAGGAGGCTTTGCCCAGGCTCTGGGACCCTGGAAGAGGCCAGTGGTCTATCTGTCCCAAAGTCTTGATTCGGATCCTGCTGGTTGGCTGGCTTGTTTGTGAGCAGTTGCCACTGCAGCCATACTAGAAAAAAAAAGATAAAGAAAGGAGGGAGTAAGAGAGGGGAGGGGAAGGGAAGGGAAGGGAAGGGAAGGGAAGGGAAGGGAAGGGAAGGGAAGGGAAGGGAAGGGAAGGGAAGGGAAGGGAAAGGAGGGGAGGGCAGGGGAGGGGAGGGCAGGGCAGGGCAGGGGAGGAGGAGAGAGCTGACAAACTGATTTGAGGCCAGGAACTGTTGCTAACCATCCTGCACTCTAGTGGCCCTCCTGGAGAGGTGGATGTCCAAGGCCCAAATAATGAATTACCGGGCAACTTCTCCTGAATTAGCCCCATATTCGATTCTGTAAAACTTCCGACTTCAGCCCAGCCAACTTGCGGCCATACGATAACCCAGGAGAACCAGTCCAAGACAGCAAACAAGTTAGGGTCATGAGACCAGATGCGGGACACAGCAGGGTATGATTCCATGAAGACTCGGTGGATACAAACGGTTCCTGTCTTCAACCTCGTGAGGAGAGATGTGTCAGGGAGCTGCCCCCACCCTCCAGCTCCGGTCAGAAGGAGCTCTCAGCGCTCATCCAAGCAGGTGCGGACAGTGCAGAAGTTGCTTGCGGTAACTGTGAAAGATGGACCCGAGCAGTTTCAGCTCCAGCCCCAGCTGCTGCTGCCCCTGCCTGCAACTGCAGCTGCTGCCTGTCTGCTCCTCCACTCTGGGGCCGGTAACCCTGAGCCTCCAGCCTCCAGTCTGGGCTCTGATGCCACCAAAGTCCACACTTCCTGAAAGTGACTGATGCGGTCCGATCCATCAGAACTGAAGAGGTACAAAATGGGAGCTGTTTTGTTCAAGGTAAAACCAAGTTTTCCGGGAGTCACAGTTATCAGCTTCAACAGGATAGCTGGATAGGATAGCTGGGTCCCATCCTCAACCGAGGGACTTTAGCACAAAGGGTGGAGCTTCTGGCATCAACCCAGGGAAAAGCCATCTCTGTGTACACAGGCAATCAGTATGCATTTGACATAGGCCATGCCCATGGGGCTCTCTACGGGGGGGGCTCCTCACCTAAGCTGAAAAGGAAATCAAAATCAAAGAAAAAAATCCTGGCCCTACTGGAAGCCATACGGCTGCCAATAGAAGTAGCCATCATCCGTGGCAACGTGTGTCAAAGGGGCCCAAGGAAAGAGGGCAACAGAAATCTGGCAGCCACCAGAATGGCAACCCTAGAACCAACTGGTTCTCTCCAGATCTTGGTTATTCTACGCACACCTGAAATGCTCTGAGTCCAGTCTATACACAAAGATACCAAAAGAGCAAAAAGGGAAGATGCAAAACATAAGGCAAATGGACAATGGTTCTCACCAGAAGAGAGATTCATACTATCTTCTGTTAGCAAAAGACAGTTGGTCGCCAAAACTCCACCAGGCCACCCATCTAGAGGCAACCAAAACTGTTGAGTTACTCAGGTCCAGATATTCCAGATTCAGATTGCCCATATCTCTGGGGTCTCACGGTTGCCTGGCCTTCATGGTCAAAGAGTTCCTAAATCTGGCAAAGGTCCTAAAAGTGGATTGGAAACTAAAGTGTGCCTAGAGGCCATAAAATCCTGGACAAGTAGACTAAATTTGTCCTTCACTGGTGAAAATTCAGCAAGTCCCCTACCTTTTACCCTCCTACGGGCCAGGTGCACCCCACCATATCAAGATGTTCTTAAGGCAAAAATTACCAATCATTCCCTCCTCAAGTCTTTACAGGGTCTGAGCAGACACAAAGGACAGTTCATCAGACAGTGAGAGATGCTACACCCTTGCCTGGGTCTGAGCAACCTGAGCTGCTCTGAGTTGATGTGTCCAGCAGCCACGTCCTGCCCAGAAGACAGCATTGCACAGGGCTTCTCATCCTCCGGCTCCTATGTTCTTCCAGTCCTCTCCTACAATAGTCCCTGAACCTTGGAGAGTATTGATACAGATGTCCCATTTCAGGGCTAACTGCTCAATGTCACTTATCCTCAGCATTTGAACTTGTTATGAGTCTCTATGCTAACCACTACCTGTTACAAAAAGAAACTTCCCCAACTCAGGTTGACATTAACACTAAATCTGGGGTCTAAACATAAATATTTAGAAGACATTTTTGACAATGGGAACAGTTAGCCAAACAGCAGCAGTGGGTGTCCTGCCCCTGTGGTCTATCATCTGCCCAGCCATGGACAGGGTTTCTCTATAGTTTTTTGTGCCTGTCCTGGAACTAACTCTTGTAGCACAGGCTGGCCTCGAACTCACGGAGATCCACCTGCCTCTGCCTCCTGAGTGCTGGGATTAAAAGCCTGTGCCACCACCACCTGGCCAGCCATAGACTTTTTAAGCAGGTTTTTAGTCTGAGACATGGAGCCCTGCTGTGGAGCAGATTTCAAATGCAACCAACTAGAAAGTGTTTGGTCACTCCCTAACAGCCATGCCACTATTTCACCAGGTAATATAGCTTGTCTGGCAGATTGGTATTGTACTGTACAGGGCCCACTGCTAAGTAAAACCACCTGTGACTTTTCCCCCCCCCCCCCCCGCCGCCCCCAAAAGCTTCTATAGCACCTTCTAATGTTGTGGGAGCTAGGGAGCAAGGAGGAAGATCCAGGTCCGTTCCAGTATGATCTCTCTATATCCTATAACCAACCTATGTGGTGTCTTCAGCGATAGAATCTTGCCATCTAGTGATGTTGAAAATCAAGAGCAATGATAATAACTTATGTTGTTTGGGAAGCCTCTTGGCTTCCCTGACAAACAACTCTGAGGCAGGTCTCTCACATCTGGCGCTAAGATTTTTTATTCAACAACCTATGTCTTCTGGGAGAAACATTTATACCCATGCAGGATACCTCCAGAGAAAAGTTTCTGAGGTCAGTTTGGCCTTGCTTAGGAAGGAGACCAGAGACGAAACCCAGTAGACACATCCACCAACGCTGCACATAGATATGAGCATGAATGATTTGAGCACCCGGAAATGAGGAGCATGGTTAACTCGAGTCCCTGCACTGGAGGCTTCCCGACCTACCCAGAGAGCTGCCGGGTTCTCCCTGTCTTTCTTCTGACTCACCCACATTACAGGCTAACAGTCACTGGATAACTGGATAGCACATTGTGAAGTGCCCTGTCAGAACCAGACTTCACAGGGAGCGAGAGAAAATCTCGGTGATAACCATGGGAAGCAAAATGAAATGGGAAGGGCTAGTTCCTGCTTGGAGGCTGTTTCTGTTGCCTACAGTACTTACTGTAAAATGCCCGTCGTTCAGAAAGAGTGATGGACACATCTGCCCACTTAGCACCCCCACCCCCCTCAAGATGAATTTGTTTCTAGGGATCCTTAAATCTCTGTCAAATTTCTAGAAACTTCTGATCTAGAAACACTTACGTTTATTAGCCGGGCTACTCATCGGAGTGCTAAGCCCCTGGGTCTCCTTAGTGTCATCCATGGTACACAGAGACAGGACCAGGACTGAACCTGTGCTGTGGAAGACGAGAGCAGAAAGCTCGAGAGACACCCTTTGCCACTGGCACTCATGCTTTAGCCTCTAAAATCCAACTGACAACATCTGTGTCCTCAGAGGCCTGCTCCCTGCACTCCCACACGGGAGGTGAGCCACAGGAGGATTTGGCTGGTGTGATGCTTGCCTTCAATGTACAATTACTCTATGTGAATTCAGGAGATCCAGAAAAAATTAAAGTCTACCATCTGTCTCACTGGGATTTTTTTTCCCCTTTTTGAAACAATGATCCAAGAAGCTCATTAGGAAACCTCTGTGAAGTTATGAATCAGCTCAGCCCAGCTGAGCCGTTACCAGCGAGAATGATGTGCCCGAACCAAAGACCGACTCTCAAGGGGGGGAAATACAGCCAAATAAATTATAAGGCAGTTTAATGTGCTGGGGACATGATGATGCTGTCGGCTCATCAGGATGCTGTTGGACATCCCAGGACTTATTAAGAATCTGTATCATAAACTTAGTCTCAATGGACTTGCCTGGTTGAGACTGTGTGTGCTGGTTGTTTGCCCAGGCACAAACTTGTTTTAACCAAAATTAGTCTTAATCAGCTTGGCTGAGTAATAAGACAGCCAGGATCTACAGCCAGCAGGCAGTCTAAATGACTTCGACAACAATTTATAGCTCAGAGGGGAACAGAACATTTTTTTTATGTTCTGCAACGAATTAATCCTTCTCCTACATTCCAGGGCGCTTTTGTTCAATGCCCTGATTTTAGCCGGGGAGTGAAGAGGATAGACTGGGACCTTGAAATAGTCAGAGCATGGGGCAAGCATTTTGAAGCCCTTCTGTAAGATCTCGGCAACTTCTGCATGTGTAAGACCTCAGCAGTGTCTATGTGGTGCCTCAGGAGGCCCTGGAGCTGGGACAATGGCTCGTTTTGGAAGCCTATCAAAGTAGGCATAATTGGGTTCTGACCACGTTAAATGACTGTGGGTGACAAGCAAGATAAAAAATGTGCTGGTGCAACTTTTCCTCCTAAAATGGTAGATATGAGTTAAATGTTTACAAGAACTGATGACATCCAGCTTGTCATAGTCTCTTCCCCCAATGCAATCAGCCCTGCAACCTCCAGATGTCCCTCTATGTCAAATACGGTGTGAACCTGTTTCTTTCCCCAAATAGCTGCCTAGGCTGTCTGGCAGGTGCCTCTCATAAAGACAGGAATCCTGAAGCAGGCATGGCGAAATAGGAAACACCATCGCTCCTGAAGGCAGAGCGTGCAGGGCACAGAAGGAGAGCGACTATAGGAGAGAGTGTGAGACTGTGCCTGCAATCCCAGTCTCAGGGGGCAGGTGCAGTGTATGGGTTACATCCACGCTGCTTTCCCTGACTCCTCCTAGATCCGCTCCCACCCCTTCCAACGTCACCTCCCTTTTTTTAACACCCCTCCCCCCACCCCCCCCGCCATCCAATTTGTGTTCTTCATAGTTTCGTGGGTGTGGGACCATACCCTGGAGCATGAACTATATAACTGAACAGAAAGTTCTCAAAACAAGAAATACAAATGGCTACTAAACCCTCTGGGAAAAGTGTTTAATGTCCTTGATTATCAGATACACGCAAAGTAAAAGAACTTTAAGATTCCATATCTGCAGCTGAGAACACTAGCTGCTCCTCAGAGGACCTGATTTGATGGCCAACTCCCGCATGGCAGCCCACGGCCATCTGTCATTCCATTTCCGGGATATTTTCTATCCCTTCTTCTGGCCTCCATGAGCACAAAGAACACATGTGGTACACAGAAACACACGTGGTCAAAACACACACACATTAAAATTAAATAAAATAAAGATTCTCTCTCAAGGGGTGGAGGGATAGCTCAGGGGTTACCGGTACTTACCGCTTTCGCAGAAGACCCAGGCTTGGTTCCCAGCACCCACATCCCAGCTCACAACTGTCTATAACTTCAGCTCTAGGGGATCAAACACCCTTCCGGCTTCCACGGGAACCAAACACACAAAATTTTTAAATTTTGTAACTAAAAGCAAACAAACATTTCAGCTTTCGTCATACCCCAATCAGAATGGTCATGATCGAGATTACAAAAGACAATAAGTGGGATCCAAGTGATAACAATGGTGGTGATGTTGTGGGAAAAGGGACATTTGTGAGGGTGTAAACTAGTACAGCCACTTTGGAACTCAGTCTATAAATGTCTTTAAAAACTAAAAATTGAATTATCATACGACCCAGCTATACCACTCCTGGGCATGTGTCAAAGGACTTAACGTCTACTAAAGAGATACTTGCACACCTGTGTTCATTGCTGCTCTATTTACAAGAGCAAGGAAATGGATTCCACCTAAATGTCCATGAACTGGCAAATGGACACAGAGAACATGGCACACATATGCACGTGAATTATCAGCTATCAAGAATAATGAAAAAATAAAATTACAGGTAAGTGAACAGAACTAGAAAGGACCGTATTGAATGGTTACCCAGGATCAGAAAGACAAATGCAATACACTCTCTCTCATATGTTTCCTAGCTTTAGGTCTTTTGTGTTTGTATATTTAATACATACAAGACAGGTCATTAGAAGCCAGTCACTGGGGACAGACCCACTAAGAGAGAGGAGGGTAAGAATAATAATAATAATACAATAATAGTAAAGAGAGGGAATGCTGGGGACAGCGGGGTTCAAAGACAGAGAAGGAGGGGTTGTAAAGGAAGCCAATAGGCTTAGCTAAAATGAAGATACACAAAAATCCTAAATGGGAACCTGTGCTCTTGTAACGCCAGTGAAAAATATGATTAGAGAGAATATGAAAACATAAATTACACGAACAGACAAGAGGACATATACTTCAGATTAAAGGATGGAGTGGAAACAAAAGGAAGGAAAGAGCAGAATTGAGACTGAGTTAATCAAAACTAAGGATATATGGAAAAACCTTATGAAAATCCACTAGTTTGTAAATGCTATTTTAAAAAGTATAAAAAGGGTGAGTTTGATAAGAGGTATCTTAGATGAATGGACAATACTGCTTCAGGAATAAATGGATTATTTAATAAAAAAATCTAAGTACCAAGCATGAGATCCCACCCTACAAATTATTGGTCAGAGAGACCCTAGAGATACATAAAACAATAAAGGTGATTGGTTTTTGTTCCTCACCAAAGCGAGGTGGTTAGACCTTGTTACTGAAGACACTACCCCCTTTAGCTCATCAAGGACATCAAGAAATCAATCTCAAACTAAGAAACTCTCTTAAAGCTGGCTAGGTTATGTAGAGCCAGAAGATGCTCTACAAGCTGCTGGGGAAGAAGAGTCATTGGTGTTCTTACTTGGCTCTGGTCCCTGCATACCAAATTACTAGGCAAGATGTTTTAACTGGGGCAATAGTGGCATGGCAGTTATGAGAGCAACCAATCACCTTCTGCTTGGATTTGAAATATACTCCACATTCATATATGTATAATTTAAATAGACCTATAACTCCCAAGGAAATAGAAGCAGTTGTTAAAGTTCTCCCAACAGCAACAAAAAAGCCCTGGGAAAGATTTTAGTGCAGAATTCTACCAGGCTTACAAAAAAGAGCTAATATTAATACTCCTCAAATTATTCCACAAAATAGAAACAAAGGGAACATTGCCCAGTTCATTTGCGAGGCCACAATCACCCTGATATCCAAACCACATAAAGACCCAATAAAGAAAGAATTACAGACCAATTTTATGCTTGAACATTGGTGCAAAAATACTCAGTAAAATACTAGCAAACCAAATCCAATAACACAACAAAAAGATCATCCACTATGATCAAGTAGGCTTTATCCCAGATATGAAGGGATGGTTCAACATACAAAAATCTGTCAATGTAATCCACCATAAAAACAAATTGAAAGAAAAAAATCACATGATTATTTCACTACATGCTGAAAAAGCCTTTGACAAAATCCAGTACCCTTTCATGGTAAGTCTTGAAGAGATCAAGGATACAAGGGACAAACCTAAACATAATAAAGGCAATTTACAGCAAGCTAATAGCCAAAATCACATTAAAAGGAGAGAAACTTAAAGCAATTCCAGTGAATGTCTAGGATCCACTCATGACCTTCTGGCCTCCTCCAAAGGGCTTGGGTCACTTCTCCAGCTCTGCCCTCTGCAGCACACACAGCTCGTCTTCCAGGCTCCAGCTGGCTCCATGTCATGGCTGCTGCTGTTCTTGGTGGTCACCCCATGGAACTGGCATCTCCAAAACATTGGTGTCTTCTTCTGCAACTGGGCTGCACTTTCACCAATAGCCTCTCATAGGTTCTGCGCATGGTGCCAAGCCTCAACTTCTTTGCATGACCCCCTCAGTCCTGGGCCTTTGACTGAGGCTGTGCCATCGCCAATGGCCTTTCCTGGTCTCTCTTTCATGGTGCCAAGCCTCAAAACTCTTCTACATTACCAAGTCCAGCTGCCAGCACGAAGCACAACCTTGGCCACCTCTGGAACACAGTTTCTCTGTGCTCTCAGGAAACACTTCCCAGAAGATTGTACTTCACCTCTGTGACGTTGGTCTCTTCTTAATCACCACTAACTTCTTAGCTCCAGCCACTCAGCATGAAGTATCCCAGCAAAGCAAAGTTTTGGTTCAGTAGTTCTGGTATCTTGTTGATCGCAGCTGACTCTTCAACCCCAGTTAACCAGAGCCATAGGATCTTAGCTCAATATACCAAATGGCCTTGATAGAGTCTGTAAGCTCTCCCTCTAAAACACGCCTCCCCAGCATGATGACACATCAATTAACCCTCTAAAATTGTAAGCAAGTTCCAATTAGATGCTGTTCCTTTATAAGAGCTTCTGTGGTCATGGTGTCTCCTTGCTGCAATAGAATACTGACTAAGGCACCCAGCAGTGAATCCTGCATGCTACAATAGCAACCTACCAGGCAAGATATACCCACGGGTACAACAGTGACGTGGCTATCATGGAGGTAACCAACTACTTTCTAATTGGAGTTGAGGCCTGGCACTATAAACCTTGTCCAAAGCCCATAGCTGGGAGGTGATGGGCCCTCAGAGGGACCTAAGCCAAATGTTCTGTTGCCAGCTGTCTTCTAAGAGCCTTTGTTGATGTGTGTAGGTTAGTGCTGTTCTCGGTCTTACTCAGAGAAACTTCTTTTTTTTTTTTTTTGCAATGGGCAGCAGTGAATTCAGAGACCCGTAGTGTTGAGTGCCGAGAACGAGTGGCTGTTGAGCGCTCACCCTAAGTGTCACGTCTGTAGAAAAGCCTTTTGAAGCTGAGGGAACAGGGAGGGAACACAATTCCTTGCCTGTATCCTTCCTGAGTTTGGTGAGGGTTATTGTCTATTTTGTAGATTCCATTTAGAACAAGTGTGTGACAAAATCTCATTGTCCTTTCGAGTTATCCTTCCCTGACAATCGACGATGCTAACCACTGTTTCCATGCACTTTTCGGCCGTTTGTGCATCTTCCCCTGAGGAGAGCCATCTAGATCATTAGCACTTTTAATATTAGCTGCTGGGGTGATTACTATTGTAATTGTTATTGAATTGGGTGTCTCGTGGATTATGGGTGTCCATCACTTGTTTAGATGACTGGTTTGCAAACATTGTCTCCCCTTCTTGCCATTGACTGGGTCACCGATAACTCTATTTTTCCTACGATGTAGAGAAACATTTTAGTTTGGTGCAAACTTGACTGTCATTTTTTTGTTTTCATTGCATTTCTTTTTCAGGACATATATTCTATAAAAATGTCTGCCAAGATTACTGTTCTGAGGTAATTTCCCTGGTTTCTTCAGTAGTTCCATCTCTTCTTTATGGTGAGAGGTAATGATCTAGTCTCTCTCCCTCCCTCCCCCTCCCTCTCTCTCTCTCTCTCTCTCTCTCTCTCTTTCTCTCTCTCTCTCTCTGCGTGTGTGTGTGTGTGTGTGTGTGTGTGTGTGTGTGTGTGTGTTGCTCAGAGAGCAACCCTCAGGACTCCATTCTTTCTGCAACCTGGTAGGATCCTGAAAATAAAGCCCAGTCTGTTAGGTTCATGTCAAGAACCTACCCCACTGAGCCATCTCACCAGCCCAACTTAGTCTTACTCTTTCTACATCCTCTCATTTTTACCTCTGTTTCCTGAAGATGCCAGCCTTTTTCCAACGTCTATTCTTAGTTCATCTGTTGAAAACCCTCTGGCAGTAGATGTGTGGATCGCGTGTCTTTTCTCTTCAGTTCTGATCTGTGTGTCTTTTAAAGGCTGGCACCATGCTTTTCTCCCTGTTCTTCATTCAGCAATTCCCACAGCTCCATTTGATAAGGCAGTAGAATCTCTATAGGCAAAGTGTCCCAACAAATGGCACAGGACCTCCCTGAGAAACCCACAAGCTGATGGAAAAAGCCTGCAGTAAGGAATGAGGCCTCACCCTGGGCAAGGCACAGAAGACAGAACAAAGAGAACAATTTCATCAAAAACCAGCTTGGCAAGCTAGTAAGTTTGTCTGGGTTGTTTACAGGATTGTGGGTGACTCAAAGGCATCACTGAGAAACGCACCGGAGCTGTGGGAATGACCCAGAAGCAGCATCCCTGGAGCTCTCCTTGGGACTTGCAGGCAGCTTGACAGGCCAGAAGAGCTCTTCTCCCCAACAGTCCCTAAAGCTTGTATAACCAAGGGTTGCACCTTGTGGATCTTGGACATTGCAGGGACTTCTTGAGACTTACGAGTTATTTATGAGCCCGGTAATTTGGTTTGCTTTCTGAGCTTTAACAAGCCTCCCTCCAGAAGTGGAGCCAAGATGGGGTATTTCATCTCAGAGGAAACTGCCCCAGGACACAGGAATGGCAAAACAGGACAAATCAGAGACTGCCAGGAGCCAGGAGGATAGGGCACTGCCTGGCAAGTGGCATGGGGATTTTTGCCACAGAATTTGCATACATTATCAAAGCCCATTAAACTCTGCAGTTAGGAGGGATACACTTTTATTTGCATAAATCATATCTCAATATACCTGAGTTTTAAATGTGTGACTAATGTAAAGACTTTATATCACATGAAATTGTGTGCTTAAATACTTTCTATATCAGGAAAAATTCGACGTAACAGAAGATTTTGATATAGTTCTGTATTAAAACAGATGGAGTTCTCTCAGAGCCATTCTGGTTTTCTTTCTAGCTTAGTAAAGAAAAACAAGAAAACTGTATTTCCATGTCTTAAGAAGAGATGAAAATAAACCCCACTCCCCCCCAAAAAAAAGTAAAGGGAAAATAATAAACTTATAACTGTGAACTAAAGTTCCCAGATAAAAGCCTCATCTTTTCAAAGGCTCTCAAGGCTTGCTGATTGGTCAGGACCTTGTGACTACACAGAGCTGACTGATGCCAATTCTTGCACCTTTGCATGCGTGTGTGTGTTTATCTGCATCTCTGTCTATGTGTGTCAGCCTATGTCTGTGAGTTTGTGTATGTGTCAGTGTGACCATGTGCCACGTGTGCATAGGCCAGGAAAGGGTGCTGGATTCTCTGGAACTGGAGGAGCTGGACGAACAGACAGATGAGCCTCCTGAGGTGAGTGCTAGGAAGTGAACTTGGGTCCTTTGGAAGAACGGGACTCACTCTTATCTACTAAGATAAGAATGGCCCCCTCCAGCTCATATATTTGGGTGCTTAGTCATTTGGTACTACTTGACAGGGATTAGGAGGTGTGGTCTTGTTGAAGTAGGTGTGGCCTTGCTGGAGGAAGTGTGGAAGTAGAGTTTGGCTTTGAGGTTTCAGATGCTCAAGTCGGAAGACCCAGTCTCTGTCTGTCTCTCTCTCTCTCTCTCTCTCTCTCTCTCTCTCTCTCTCTCTCTCTCTTCCTGCTTCCTATGGATCCAGACATAGAATTTTCAGCTGCCTCTCCAGCACCATGTCTGCGTGCAAGCCATGCTTCCTGCTGTGACAATTATGGACCAAACCTCTGAACCTGTAAGCCAGATCCAATTAAATGATTTTCTTTAAAAGAGTTGGTCATGGTGTCTCTTCATAGAGATGAATGTTGACTAAGACAAGCCCCCATCTTGGGCTATCTTTAGTCCCCTTGATGAGTGTTTCCTGCCCACCCCTGTAGCTAATCTAACACCGGTGCATTTGACTTTCAAGAAAAACTTTTAGAATGTGTTCTTAACAGACTGCTAGCTTCCACCAACCCAAAGGCTGAAAATATCCTCAGATAGCGTCCAAATCCTATAGCTTAAATCCCACCCCCTTGTTTTATATCTCCACTAATGTTGCTGGGAAATGACTTTGTTTGTGACTTTCTTTTATCCTGTGACTATAAATCATTCATAAGAGCCTTCCACAGTGGGACCTGTCAGACAAAGCAACCAGTCTCACCCCAGCTATGTAGCAGAACACTTACTGTGATTCTCCCTCCTCTCTGACTCCATCCCCAATAGATCAGAAAGATCTTCTCCTTCAACCTTCCTCCCTCCCTCTAATTCCTCCCATTATCCCAGCCTCCAACACCAGCAGACACTCCCTGTGAGCCCACCTGCTAAGCAGGCCAGGGAAACAGAGGAAACAAGAAAAGAAAAACAACAAAACATCCACACAACAAAGACAAATCCAGAACCAGCACTTGGACCTATAATCATCCCAATCTCAGATGCCTAGACACCAGTGTAAAAACACATACAATAACAGCCAGGGCAATACGTCTCCTACCACAGCAGGCCCCCAAGATCCCTCCATAGCTGAAGCACAAGAAAAAGAACTTAAAAGCACCTATATGAAGATGATAGAGTCTTTAAAGAGAAAATGAACAAATCCCTTTTTTTAAAAAAAAATCAGGGGAAACACGTTCAAACCGTGGAACAAAGAGAATAAAACTGTTCAAGGCCTGAAAAATGAAATAGAACCAATAAAGAAAACCCAAACTGAGGCAATTCTAGAAATGGAAAATTTAGACGTTCAAGCAGAAACTACAGAGGCAAACATCACCAACAGAATGCAAGAGTTGGAAAAGAGAATCTCGGGTGTTAAGGTACAGTAGAAGAACTGCATACTTCAGTCAAAGAAAATGTTAATTCTAAAAAATCCCAGACACAAAACACCCAAGAAATCATGAACACTGTCAAAAGATCAAATCTAAGAATAATAGGAATAGAGAAAGGTGAAGAATCCCGGCTCAAAAATCCAAAAAACACTTTCAACGAAATCACAGAAGAAAGTTGCCTTAACCTAAAGACATAGATGCCTATCCAAGTACAAGAAGCACACAGAATATATAGATTAGAAAAGAGAATCCCTCGGCACATAGTAATCAAACACCAAATGTAAAGAAGCAAGAAAGAATATTAACAGACGTAAGGGAAAGAGGGCAAGTAACACATAAAGGCAGACCTATTCTAACTATTCCTGACTTCCCAGTGGAGACTCTGAAACCCAGAAGCGCTTGAAGAGCTTTGCTGCAAACTCTAAGAGACCACAGAAGGCAGCCCAGACTACTATACCCAGCAAAACTTCCATTCACCGTAGATGGAGAAAATAGGATTTTAAGATAAGTCATATTTAAACACTATTTACAAATCCAGCCCTAAAGAAAGTACTAGAAAGAAAGCGCCAATGTAAGGAGGTTAACTACAGTGATTAAAAACCCAGGGAATAATTAAACTCAGACTAGCAGAATCAAAATAAGGGAAGCAAATGTGCACACACACAAACACACACACACACACACACACACAACTGCCACCACCATCACCACAAAAAAAAAAGACAACAAAATAACAGGCATTAGCAATCATTGGTCATTGGTATCTCTCAGTATCAATGGTCTCAATTCATGAATGAAAAGACAGACTAAGAGAATGGAATACAAAATAGGAGTCATCCTGCTGCTGCTGCTGCTTTCACGAAACACCTTAACATCAAAGATAGACCTTACCTCAAGGTAAAGGGTTGGAAAAATATCCCAAGCAAATGAAGCTAAGAAGTAAGCTGGAATAGCCATTTTAATATCTGACAAAATCGACCTTCAACCAAAACTAATCCAAAGAGATAGGGAAAATTACTACATACTCGTCAAAGGAAAAATCCACCAAGAAGACATTGTAATTCTTAGCATCTATGTGCCAAACACAAGGGCACTAATACAGTCTAAATCACATATTGAGCCTCACACACTGATAGTGGGGGACTACAGCTGTCTGCAAGCCCTAAGGAGTCCTCTCTAAGACCTGACAGCCAGCACGTGATGTCAGCCCCCTCCAGCAAAGACTGGAGACATAGTTCTCCTGATTAAACCCCCAGACTGTGGTCTGTGTTATGGCAGCCTGAGAAAACCAATGCATCGTCCAGATTTAAATTTTATTTTAAAGAGAGGGTAACGAGACGCACATGACATGAGAGGAGAAGGAAGCTACCAGAGGAGGGAGGCCAGCGAGATGACTGGGAGAGGGTGTGGGGTGAGCAAGAGCCACGCGTACCAACGACACGTATGTACAAAGTGTGGTGATAAAGCCATTACTTTGTTTGCTAAACTAAGACATTAATTTAAAAATGTTTTCTGTACCGCATACTAATTCTTATTTTTCTGAACATCTTTAACTGGATCCAGATGTTAAGGTCTTCAAGGAAATCATTTTATCTGGGTGGGTTGGGCAGTGGGTTGATTGAAGCCTAAATGGAAAAAAAAAGAAAGAAAGAAAGAAAGAAAGAAAGAAAGAAAGAAAGAAAGAAAGAAAGAAAGAAAAAATGGCAGCTAAAGATATTTTGTATCTAAGGATGATGCAGAAATTCTAGACTCACAGTGCCTCTCCAAGGTCATGGTTAGTCAGTCCTCCACCCTAGGAAATGCAGTGGGCAACAACAGAGAAGTGGGGTGATCGTGCTATAAAAGCAAATTCCAGATGTGCACAGCAGGTTAAGAACCCAAGGAGCTCAAGTGTTTTGGAGTCATTTTTTTAAGAAAAAGACCCGGACAGACGACCTCACCCATGGCTTCCTTACACAAAGCAGTCTGAGCAAACACCTGGACAGACAGCCCTACCAGTGGTTTTCTCACATGAGCCAGACTGAGCAAACAAAAAACAAATATCTAGCAATATATCTAAGTCTTAACTTTTTCCTCACTGCTGCTTAGCCAAAAATAAATAGGTCACTATGAAATAAATCACAATAACAAAGTTTGCTTTCTCCTGGTGCTCGAGATGGAACCTTGTGTGGGCTGTAAAAAGAGAGGCTACTGAAATTGAGAGAGGCCAGATTTGCCTCTAAATCACAAGCTTGCCTCGTCTCTCCATTTAGTTTTACTCCATGGATAAATGTTTAGATTCTCCAGAAGCAGAGCCTAAGCCAAGAACTCAGATGCGTTGTATTTATTAAGAAAATTCTCCCCCAGAAAAGAGTGGAGGAGAGTGGAGGAGACACACTGGCAGCAGTCTAAGAAAAACACAGAGACAAAATCGGGAGCCCACAGCCTGCAGGATAAGAGTGATTCTGCATGGATAAGGAAAATGTGGTACATTTGCACAATGGAGTACTACACAGCAGAAAAAAATAATGACGTCTTGAAATTTATGGGCAAATGGATGAATCTAGAAAACATCATATTGAATGAGGTAACCCAGACCCAGAAAGACAAATATCATATGTACTCACTCATAAGTGGCTTTTAGACATAAAGCAAAGAAAACCAGTCTACAATTCACAATCCCAGAAAACCTAGACGACAAAGAGGACCCTAAGAGAGACATACATGGATCTCATCTACATGGGAAGTAGAAAAAGACAAGATCTCCTGAGTAAATTGGGAGCATGGGAACCATGGGAGAGGGCAGAAGGGGAGAAGGAGAGAGGAGGGAGCAGAGAAAAATATATAGCTCAATAAACACAATTTAAAAATGAAATAAATGATTTAAAAAAAAAAAAAGAAAAGAGTGGCTCTGCAAAGGGTCCAAGATTTAACCAGGAGATCCAAAGAGCTGGACCCTCAGAGAAAGGCTGCACCTACGTAGGCCAGACTTTACAAAGATGCATGCGGAACTTCACAGCAATTCAGCAGAGTGCTCCAACCTCACCTGCGTGAGAGAAACTCAAGTCTTTGAACCAAGGTCAGGTCACCCAATCATCAGTAACATTTTAGCACAGTCCCTGACTCAGGATCAAAATGTCCTTGTACACTAACAGAATAAAAACAGACAACAGGAACAGGACAAGAGATGATACTAATGTCAGAGTGACCAAGCACGGCTTTTTGAATACACAATTCTTTAACCCTGCACTCAAAAGAAATCCTTTAATCACTGAAACTGTCCTGCTGCACCATCATTCTCAACGCTAGGCTCGTGTCTTAGGGTGTCTGTGAAGAGACACCATGACCACGGCAACTCTCATCAAGGCAAGCATTTAACTGAGGTAGTGACTTAAATTTTAGGGGTTCAGTCTGTTACCATCATGATGGGAGCATGGCAGCGTGCAGACCGACACAGTACTGGCTAGATCTTGGTCAGAAGGTAACAGGAAGTCGACTGGACGCTGGGTGGTATCTTGAGCATAGGAAACCTCAAAGTCCACCCCCACATTGACACACTTCCTCCAACAACCCCACACCCACTCCAATAAAGCCACACCTCCAAAGCGTGCCACTCCCAGTGAGTTTATGGGGGCCAATGACATTCAAACTACTATTGTTCGGGTCTGTGAAATTGTCCATTTTTGACTTTTTTCTTTCAGTTCCGTGCTACAGACAAGACATTTCAATTCTCCGCATCTTTCTAGACTTACAAACCCTTTGCACGCCCTTCCGTTGTTCCTTCTTCCCATACAATAAAGTCACATCCAACACATGGCTCATCAAACTCCTTTCTAGTGAAAGAAATATCCAATTAGCATCATTTCCTGGGTGGTCAACCGACGGCTAGCTAAATTAGATAAGTACATTTTTATCTAGAAATAACCTTCTTGAGGCTGCTCTCTCTCCTCTGCTTCAAGGGGATAGATCATTCTGTAAATCCAATTCCACATCTACTTCAATGGCTCTTGTCACCTGCCTTCGTGGTCCCTCTGCTTCACGAAAAGGCTCTGTTTAACCTTGATTTCCCTGCATCCTGGGTTTCATCTGACCCCTCGCTTGGTTTGCTTTATAATACACTTCAGAAATCAAATGCCTGGAACTCTGTCTGACAGGGATTGAATTCTCCTCCTACACTTCAATGAGTGGGTTTTCCAAGAATTCCATTTAAAAACTATTTCCCTAAAAATTTAAAGGATTTTTTCCTCTATTATGTCTCAGCGTTTATTATGTTGATTGAGATGTCTGAAATATTATTCCTTTGTGTGTGTGGCCAACATTTTAATCTCGGAAAGGTTCTCGAACTTTTTATGGTAATTATCTTAGTAAGGGTTTCTTTATTCATATTGGAGCTATAAACCCTTCTATTCTTAGAGATTACCTCAAACTCCTTAACCGACGAGTTTCTTCCCTTTGAGACTCCTGTCAAGCTCATGCTGGCATCATCAGACCCCTTGGAATAATCTTCCATGTTTTACCACAAATTATACAACCCCTGCTTAATGAAGAAAAGTGTGTATAATCACTACTTACTCTTCTTGTTGCTTTGGTGTGGCATTTGGAGGGGTAAAACGAGGTATGTCATTCTCCTGTCTTTAAAGCAAGCATTGTGTCACCTGTTACTGCTTGAAGAGCCACAGAGGCAAAAGAAGCTGCTTCCCTTAAATTCCGAGAAATTGCCATTGCCAGGGAGACTGTCACTGTAGCTCTGCCACAAAATCTCAGAGAATATCAGCCGGCCCTGAAGAAACCCTCCCATTTCTCTCAACTCCGGAGGACGTGTGGAAGGCTTTTCAAGGGAAAGCTGAGCTTCGCCCCTGAGCTGGAAAATGAGACGCTATTTCGGGGGTGCTGCAGCACTGAGTTCAGAGTTACTCATCAGAAATGGCAAGGGCATACTTGGGGAAGTCCAGAGGTGGAGACTAAGTCACTGGACACTGACCAGACCCCAGGTGGACACAGAGGGCCAGGTGCACAGTGGACTCCACACAGCATCCAAAGCACTGTCTAGACATCAAGATGTTTGCGCCTTGAAATTGCTTCAGACACCCTGGAAGAGGTTCTCTCGCCACTTAGAGATCTATCTCTGGTTCTTTTGGCCTCATCCTTTCGCTCCTGGTTTATTTGAAGAGCATCAAGGGAAATGTACTTCAGATCCTCGCAGCATGCCCTCATGTCTCTAAGGTAATTAACTTGTCTGACATTTTACCGTTTGGGCAACCGAATATATGATTATATTCCTTTTATCCAGCATCCTCGAAGAATGAGGGTTCCATTAAAATCCCGTGAAATGCTGCTGCAGCGCCCCTCCACATCTTCATCCATTTGGGTATCACTTAATGTGGGCTAGCAGTTAGGCAAGAGAGGGGAACTATACCGTGCTGGTCATTCCACAGCCCATAGAAATCCGTGTTCCAGGAGGAGACTCAGATCCTTAATACTTTCTTTTTATAGATGATATGTGGTCCTGGCCCATAATGGGAAGCAAACAGGTTTGGAGCCCTACAAGATAGCTCAGCAGGTAAAGGTGCTTGCCTCCCAAACCTAATCACATGGTTTAATCCCCAGGACCTACTTGCTGGAAGGGGAGAGGCGATTCCCAAAACTTGTCCTCTAATCTCTGTTTCATGTTCTACGGCCCAAGCACACATGCATACACTAACATAGATCAACAAATGTATGTATTCCTGGTACCGGAGGGATGGTTGGTGGTTAAGAGCACACACTGCCATTGCAGAAAAACTGAGTTCTATTCCCAGCACCCAGGTCAGGCTGCTTACAACCACCTATAACTCCAGTTCCAAGAGGTACAATGTCTCTTCTGGCCCCCACAGGTACTGCACACATATGTACAAACCAACACTCAGAAACACACATAGACGTTTAGTTAAAAAATAAAAACAAATTAGTTTAAATCAGGGACCCTCGGGTGCCCAACAGCTTTGTGGGTCTTAGCATCCAGTACCTCTTCTTGGGAATTCAGAGAGCCCAGGTCCAGAAAGTGCAACATCAATAAATTTACCAATAATCTGTAGTTATTCAGAAAGAAATCATGTCTCTCCACAGAACCCCACCATATACACGCACACACACACACACTTATGTTTTTATGATACTATGCTATACCTTTTGGGTTTTGTATCTTTTTCTTTACTGCTTTCATATTCCTCACTGTTTTGATTCATCCACAGTATGGCTGACACTTCCGGGTTCTAGGGCAACGCAGGTGCAGACAAGCCCACAGGCAGAAGTGCCTAATGGCCCTGGGGATCTTAAAGGGCCTCTACGTGACCCATGTGAGGCATGGTTGCATCATCTACACATGACGCAGCTGCGTGAGCCCTTGCCCGCATGAGTGAGCTCTGTCATCTGTGTATGATGTGGACACAGCATCCCCCTGTGTGCATGCACTAGGCAGCCTTTAAAAGCTGGAGGCGCCATCTTCAGCTCTCTCTCTCTCTACACACCGACCTCACCAGGCCTGTACACTCCCCACTAATAAACTCCTAAGTGGGTTTGTTGCATGTTCTGTGTTTCCTTCTCACTCACGCCAGGTAATTTCACTCACTCCCTTGCCAACTTAGCTATCTTTCTTTGGATGGCAGATCTCATTTTGCCTCTAATCTGCTAGCCAACACCCTCTAGTCTAGGACTAGGGTTAGTTTGCTATAGCTGGGGGACAAAATAACAAAGGATGTTGAGATTGTATTTTCAGACGGAAATAAATGACCCTTTGTGAGCACCTGAAATGCTATATACGATAAAAGTACATACAGGGCTGGATCAAGAGAATAGCCCTTAGATTTGTACTTCATATTCTCTCTCTCTCTCTCTCTCTCTCTCTCTCTCTCTCTCTCTCTCCCTCTCCCTCTCCCTCTCTCTCTCTCTCTCTTCCTCCCCCTACCCCCTTCTCAGAATTGTTAAAATGTGTTAGGGCATCAGTGGCTCCTAAAAGATAGTCAAGGGCCCTGGGGAGTTCCACGAGGTTGTAGGACCCAGCCATGACAAACCCAATAGAAGCCTGAGTCTCAGTAGTTTACCCTAACGTAATACCTGGTTCTGAGAAAGACCACAAACAGACCACCCAGGCATCACCCAGGAGAAAATTCCTAATATTCCAACCCTTGTAGATAGGATCACCTGCCAGCACACAGCCCTCGCTTTTTACCAGGACACCCCTAAACAAATGCCAGCCAATCAGGAGTCCTGAACCTTAGAAATTCCTCACCCCAACCTCTGCTATTATAAAAAAAACCCACCCCAACTGAACTCGGGGCTCTCCAATTGCTTCAATATGTTGGAAACACAGAGTCCAAGTTTGAACATGAATAAGAATAAAGGCTCTTTGCTTTTACATACAGGGCTCGGTCTCCTAGTTGGTTTCTGGGGGATGCTGTGGTCTGGGCATAGCAAAGGTCTCAATTATTCTTATGTAATTTTAAAACTCCCTATTTCTCCTTCCTTCCTTCCTCCAAGCACAGCGAAGTTTTGCAGACTACCTAAGACGTAGTCTTAGAGCCTGGATGTAAAAGTAGCTGTAAGAATGTAGCTTTTCGGCTTACTATTGAAACTTTGACAAGGCAAAAATGTAAAACAATGTTGTTTTCTTCAATCAAGAGTTTTTGTTTGGCATAGTTTATAACTAAATGTAAGTGTCACAGCTCAGATGGTAAGGTATCCTGGCAGTCCAGAGCCAAGGAATACCACAAATCACATTGCCCAACAAATCTCACACAAGAGATTTTTGGGGCCGGGAGGTGGTGGTATACTCTAATCCCAGCAATGCAGGAGGCAGAGGCAGGAGGATCTCTATGAGTCTGAGGCCAGCCTAGTCTACAGAGTGAGTTTCAGGACAACCAGGGCTTCAGAGAGAAACACTGTCTCAAAAAACAGAGAGAAAGACATTTGTTGGGAGAGAAAAAACCTCCCAAAAATCCAAGAGGGTGGCTGCCTCTCCTCGGGTGAGAAGCAGCAGAGAACTGAACAGAAGACAGGTTTATATAGCTTTTCTCGGGGCAGGTGAAGCTTTCCAGGGTGAGGGTTGGTGGAATTTCAAGCCCAGAGCTTGGGTTTTTAACTCTGTAGAGCAGGGGTGGGTCCAGTTGTTAGGTCAGTAGGAGTGTTCTGTGGATAGAACCTGGCAGTTGGAGGTTGTCAGGGGAGAGGTCTGGCTGCTTGAGTGCCTTGAGGGGCTTACACTAAGTATATGTTATTTGTGATGCATCTATTATTAATGATGTGGAGATAGATCTATAATTGCTTTTTTCTCTTTTTAGTTTCTTTTTTTTTTTTTTTTTTCAAGAAAGAGTTTCTCTGTGTAGCCTTGGCTGTCCTGAAACTTGATCTATAGTTCAGGCTGTCCTTCAACTCAGAGACCCACCTATCTCTGCCTCCCACGTGTTGGGATTAAAGGTATTCACCACCACTACCCAGCATATAATTGCTATTTCTAATAAATTATACAGGATGGCTTTTATAGAACAGCTCCTATAAACAAAAACTCTTTGTAACTCTCAACAATCTCTAGAGTGTAAAGGACCCTTGTGGCGCCAAAGCCCAGGAGCCTTTTCCCAACACACACAGAGCAAAGGAAGAGGGAGGCTGATTCCCCCATGTGGAAGCGTCTGTCACATTTTATAACAGAGTCAGGAAAAGACACAACCAAATAAGAGATGCCTGGTACAACCCAGAACGACCTGGAAATCACTTCCCCAGACTGCAGAATAGCCCCAAAGTGTAACTTTGAGAGTGAACTGGAAAGATAGATCAGTTCTGTTTACACGACTTTTGAAGGGGCCATGCGGGGAGACACTTCTGGTTTTCAAACACTGACAAAGCTTGTTTTTCTGCCCACTCGCGATAATAGCTAAAGGTAGCTGCATTCAACTTCTCTCCATCCCTCACCATTACCACTGCCGAGTCAGAGGAAGTAAGTTAAGGTGATTCCCCATTGCAACTCTCATTGCAATAACTGCATCTGAAACATGGAATTACCTAATCAAACAACCGGTTGTTCCCTAACTAGTATTCCAACTATGAATTTGCTTTTAAGATGAAGAACTGTGAGTTTCCGTTTAAAGGAAATAATAATAGGAAACCTTAGCAGCAGCCTGGAATAGAAATGGCGGCAGTCCTTTGCTCTCCTATTCAGGTTGCAAATGCACTCTGAAAGTGTTCTTTGTACGAACAAAAAATAAATGCTATTTTCAAAAAGTTGTTTTTATGATGCATTCGTACCAAACAAGTGCAGAAGCAGAAAATATGAAACACGTGAAAGAATTACCTTTCTCCCATGGAAGAAAGTGTCTAAACCAGGAATTGCAGCTAATTAGAACAAAACCAAACCACAGGAGACTCTCAGAGCCTGTGATAGTTCGTCTTCACTGCCAACTTCTGTGAGCTGGGAATCACCTAAAGACACAACTCCAGGTATAGATAGATGTGGGGGAGATTTCAGAGCAGTTTAAATGAGAGGAGAAGACCACACTGACCAAACAGCACTGGACACAGGCTGGGGTCCTGGACTGAACATAAAGGACCAATTGAGCTGATCTCTAAGGTTCACCTCTCTCTGCTTCCTAACCATAGATGTAACTTGAGCAGCTGCCTCTGGCTCCCACCACAGGCCTTTCATGCCAGGAAGGACCATATCTCCTCAAACTATAAGCCACTAAAATTCATTCTTCCTTAGTTGTTTACATCATGTATTTGTCAGAGCAAATGAAATAAAGTAACTTAATACAGTGCTTCTGAAGAATTTAAAAATGTATTTTCAAACCCTACACATTGTATCTATAGCCCTTAGTTTATAGAAAAACAATTTTGTGTCTCATTGCAAATTGATACAATTTTATTGAAAGCAAGGATATAGTAAGATCTGTGACCAAATCTAGTTTGCTATTTTTTTGTAAATAAAGTTATAGTGAAACATATTAGTCTCATCTTCCAAAGTGCTACCAATGGCTCCTGCTATATACAGCAGCAGAACTGAGTCATGGTGACAGAAGCTGCCCTAAGCGGCCTTAAGGAAAGCAATCTGGACCCCCCAGCCTTAAAGGATGCAATCTGGACTCCAGCCTTAAAGGATGCAGTCTGGACCCCGGCCTTAAAGGATGCAATCTGGACTCCGGCCTTAAAGGATGCAGTCTGGACCCCCCAGCCTTAAAGGATGCAATCTGGACTCCAGCCTTAAAGGATGCAGTCTGGACCCCGGCCTTAAAGGATGCAGTCTTCATTCCAGTCAGGAAAGCAGGTCGACTGACTGCAATTCTTCACCTCTCCCTCCACTCCCCAAATCTAATCCCCCAGTCTCATCCCCAGCTCTATAGCAGACCATCTGCTGCGGTGTTCCATTTACTCTCTGCCCTCTTCTGCTTGTTGGTCACACATATCTCCCCCTTCAAACTTCCTTGACCCCACTCATTGTTTTATCTTACCCACAATTCCAATAAGTGATGTGGGAAGTCCTTCTGTATATGGGTTGCTTTTAGTCGTTAATGAATAAAGAAACTACTTTGGCCTGTGGTAGGGGAGAATAGAGTTAGACGGGAGAACTAAACTCAATGCTGGGAGAAAGAAGACAGAGTCAGTGAGAAGCTATGTAGCCCCACTGGAGACAGATGCACCAGAACCTTTCCAGTAAGCCACAGCCATGTGGTGATACACAGATGAATAGAAATGGGTTAACCAAAGATATCAGAGCTATCTAGCAATACACTTAACTGATTGGCCAAGCAGTGATTTAAATAATATAGTTTCTGAGTGATTATTTTGGTTCTGGGCAGTCGGGAACAAACAAACAGCCACCCCCAAGAGACTGGCACACCAACATGGGGCAATATTTTCCATATAAAGTCTAAGAAAGTATTTTTAAAAAAGGATTCAAGACCCACAAAAATGGGAGTCAAGAGCGCTTCTTGGTAACAGCATTTTTTCAGACAGGCTCTGTGGGCAAGGGAGGTACAGTGGCTCTACAACAACAAGACTTGAACGCTCCAACACAAATGAAGCAAAAAAAAAT
Source organism: Alexandromys fortis (assembly GCF_014885135.2). Taxonomy (NCBI): domain Eukaryota; kingdom Metazoa; phylum Chordata; class Mammalia; order Rodentia; family Cricetidae; genus Alexandromys; species Alexandromys fortis. The sequence goes on from NW_026067919.1 coordinate 1,542,746, forward strand.
GAACTGAAAAATAACTTTAGGAAAATGTTTGAAGCCCTTAAAGGGGAAATAAAAAATTCCCTAAAAGAAATGAAAAAAAAGACAAATAAAAAATTGGAAGAAATCGACAAATCTCTTAAAGAAAGCCAAGCAAAAGTAATAAAACAGATGAAATAAACTATCAAAGACTTGAAAACCAAAATAGAGACAATAAAGAAAACACAAACCAAGGAAATTATAAAAACAGAAATCATGAGAAAATGATCAGGAACCACAAATGCAAGCATAACCAGCAGAATACAAGAGATGGAAGACAGAATCTCAGGCACTGAAGATACGATGAGAAAATAGATGAAGGTACAAGAAGCTTACAGAGTACCAAATAGATTAGACCAAAAAATAAGTTCCCTCACCACATAATAATCAAAACACTAAACATACAAAATAAAGAAAGAATATTAAGAGCTGCAAAGGAAAAAAGTCAAGTAACATATAAAGACATAACCATTAAAATTAAACCTGACTTCTCAAAGGAAACAATGAGAGCCAGAAGGTCCTGGTCAAGCGTTATGCAGACATTAAGAGACAATGGATGCCAGCCCAGACTACTATACCCAGAAAACTTTCAATCACCATAGACAGAGAAAACAAGATATTCTAGGACAGAACCAGATTTAAACAATACCTAGCCACAAATTCAGCCCTACACAAAGTACTAGAAGAAAAACTCCAACCCAAGAAAGTTAGCTACACCTACAAAAACACAGACAATAGATGATCTCACAGCAGCAAATCCTGCAGAAGGGGAAAACATACATAATAGGATCACCAACAACAAAAACTAAAATAATAGGGACTAGCAACTGCTGGTCCTTATTATCCCTTAATATAAATGGACTCAACCCACCTATAAAAAGACACAGGCTAACAGACTGCATACAAAATCAGAATCCATCCTTCTGCTGCATACGAGAAATACAACTCAACCTCAAAGACAGACATCATCTCAGAGTAAAAGGTTGGGGAAATTTTTTTCAATCAAATGGACCTAAGAAACAAGCAGGTATAGCTATCCTAATATCCAACAAAATAGACTTCAAACTAAAATCAATCCAAAGAGACAAAGAAGGACATGGTTGTCTCAGGAAAAATCCATCAAGAGAAAATCTCGATTCTGAACATCTGTGTTCCAAACACAGTGAGACAAAAGAAACATTACTAAAGCTTAAATCACACATTAAGTCCCATACACTAGTAGTGGGAGACCTCAACACCCCACTATGACAACTGGACATGTCTGCCAGACAGAAACCTAGCAGAGAAATAAGAGAACTAACAGATATCATGACTCAAATGGACTTAACAGACATCTATAGAACATTCTATCCAAACACAAAAGACTATACCTCCTTCTCAGAACCCCTTCTCATAAATTGAACACATACAAACTAAACCTCAACAGACACAAAAAAATTAAAATAACCCTATGTATCTTAATCACAATGGCTAAAAAGTTAGAATTCAACAGCAACACTAATTTCAGAAAGCTCACAAATACATGGAAATTAAACAGTGCTCACCTGAATCACCAATGGGTCAGGAAGAAATAAAGGGAGAAATTAAAGACTTCTTAAAATTCAATGAAAATGACCACACAACATATTCAAATTTATGGGACACTATGAAAACAGTGTTAAGAGGAAAGTTCATAGCACTAAATACCTACATAAAGAAGCTAGAAAATTCCTCCACACTAATGAGTTATCAGAACACCTGAAAGCTCTAGAACAAAAAGAAGCAAACTCACCCAAAAGCTTTGGACCATAGAAAATAACCAAATTGAGAGCTGAAATCAACAAAATATAAACAAAGAAAACAATACAAAGAATTAATGAGACAAAGAGTTGATTCTTCGAGAAAATCAACAAAATAAACCTTTATCCAAACTAACCAAAAGGCAGACAGAGAATATCCAAATTAACAAAATCAGAAGTGAAAAGGGGGACATAACAACAGACATGGAGGAAATCAAGAAAATCATCAAAAACCTGTACTCCACAAAATTGGAAAACTTAAAGGAAATGGACAATTTTCTGGATAAAATTTACTTAACAAAACTAAACCAAGACCAAATAAACAAATTAAATAGACCTATAACTGCTAAAGAAATAGAAACAGTCATCAAAAGTTCCCAAGCAAAAAAAAAAAAAAAACCCTCCGTTCCAGATGGTTTCAGCACAGAATTCTACAAGATTTTCAAAGAAGAATTATTAACAATAATCCTCAAATTGTTTCACACAATAGAAACAGAAGGAACACTTTTTACAAAGCTACAATTACCCTTAAATCCAAACCACACAAAGGCATTACTAAGAAAGAGAATTACAGACAAATCTCACTCATGAACATTGATGCAAAAATAATAAAATACTGGCAAACTGAATACAAGAAAACATCAGAAAAATCATTCACTATGACCAAGTAGGCTTCATCCCAGAGATGCAGGGATTGTTCAACAGATGAAAATCTATCAACACAATCCACCATATAAACAAACTAAAAGAATAAAAGCGCATGATCATCTCACTAGATGCTGAAAAACTTTTGACAAAATTCAACATTGCTTCATGATAAAAAAAAAAGTCTTGGAGAGAGCAGGGATACAAGGAACATACTTAAACATAATAAAGGCAATATACAGCAAACCAACAGCCAACATCAAAATAAATAGAGGGAAACTCAAAGTGATCCCACTGAAATCAGGAACAACACAAGGTAATCCACTTTCTACATATGAATACAATATAATTCTTGAAGTTCTAGCAAGAGCAATAAGACAACAAAAGCAGATCAAGGGGTTACAAATCCGGAAAAAAGAAGTCAAACTTTCACTATTTGCTGACAATATAATAGTATACATAAGTGACCTCAAAAATTCTATCAGGGAACTCCAATAATTCATAAACACCTTCAGTAATATAGCAGGATATAAGATTAACGCAACTTGGGGTAACTCTAACCAAACAAGTGAAATACTTGTAAGACAATAACCTTAAAACTTTGAAGAAAGAAACTGAAGAAGACAACAGAAAATGCAAAGATCTCCCGTGCTCTTGGGTAGGTATAATTAACATACTAAAATGGCATTTTTTTCCAAAAGCAATCTACACATTCAATGCAATGCCCAGCAAAATTCTTCACAAACCTTGAAAGAACAATACTCAACTTTATATGGAAAAGCAAAAAACCCAGGCTAGCCAAAACAATCCTATACAATACAGGAACTTCTGGAGGCATCACAATCTCTGACTTCAAACTCTACTATAGAACTACAATAATGAAACCAGACCAGAGGACCAATAAAATCGAATCAAAGAGCTGGATCCACACACCTATGAACACCTGATTGTTGACAAGCTAAAATTATAAAATGGAAAAAAGAAAACATATTCAACAAATGGTACTGGCATAATTGAATATCAACATGTAGGAGATTGCAAATAAATCCATCTCTATCACCATGCCCAAAACTCAAGTCCAAATGGATCAAAGACCTCAACATAAAACCAACCACACTGAACATCATAGAAGAGAAAGTGGAAAATACACTTGAATGCATTGGCCAGGAGACCACTTCCTAAATATAACCCCAGTAGCACAGACACTGAGAGAAACAATTAATAAATGGGATCTCCTGAAACTAAGAATCTTCTGTAAAGCAAAGGACATGGCCAACAAGACAAAACAGCAACCTACAGATTGGGAAAAGATCTTCACCAACCCCACGTCAGACTGAGGTCTGATCTTCAAAATATACAAAATATTCAAAGAAACTTGGCAACAAAAGAACAAATCAATTAAAAAATGGGGTACAGACTGAAACAGAGAACTCTCAACAGACAAATCTCAAATGGTTGAAAACACCTTTAAAGAAATGCTCAATATCTTTAACCATCAGAGAAATGCAAATCAAAACAACTCTGAGATTCCATATGACACCTATCAGAATGGCCAAGATAAAAAACACTGATAACAACTTATGCTGGAAAGAATGTGGAATGAGGGGAGCACTCCTCCATTGCTGGTACAAGTGCAAACTAGTATATCTGCTTTGAAAATCAATATGGTGATTGCTCAGAAAATTGGGAAATAATCTACCTCAAGAACTAGCAATACTATTGTTGGGTATATACCCAAAGGATGCTGAACCATGCCTGCTATGAACATAATTGAGGAAATGTGCTCAACTATGTTCATAGCAGCATTATTTGTCACAGCAAGAACCTGAAAACAACCTAGACATCCCTCACTTGATGCAGGATGGCCTCTGACAAAAACCCAACATCCCTTTACAAGAAAAACCTTAGCGAGATTAGGAATACTAGGGACATGCCTCAACATAATAAACCCCAACAAGCAGGCCCCTTCGTGTTACACTCCTGAGAAAAAGGTGTCTGTGGTACACACCAGCTGTGATCCTCTGCAGTGAAGCCCTCCCAGGAAGCAGCTGAGCCAGGGCACCGTGGCCTCAGTGGAGAGGATGGACAGAACAACAGTAGAAAAGGTAGAGGATACCAGGAAAGGACCACAGGCCAAGGCCAAGAATTTCAATAAAAACTCAGAGAAAGGCTGACAGAAGACAGAACTTGAAAACAGGCCATGGTTCAAGGTCTTCAGCTCCCAGAGGTGACTCCATTCCCAGCAGTGACAGGGTACGGTGCCAGGATGAGCCACCATCAATAGCATCAGTACTACCAAGGCTCTAGCAGGAAGCGCCGCAAAGAGACATCCTAATGAACTTGACCTGAGTCAGCCCGGGAGCCTGATAAAGCTGAAAACTAAGGGGTGTGTCTTATAAGATTTCCCTATTTTAAAATTCATATGACTTTTAAATTGGAAGCATCGAAGGGATTGCTTTCCATCATCTGTAAAACTCGTGTTTGTGAGATCTGTGCTCTTCAAACAGAGAAAATGAAAAGCATTGCTGGAATTTGTTGCACTCACCCAAATCAGCAGGTGACCTATCCAAGGTGTGGAAGAATGGAAACGCCAATTATCTTTGATCATGACGAATTAAAAGTGTCAAAAGAATGCACAACTGTGAGCCGATCCTTGCCAGGTTTATCATCCTTCTCCCAGAGGCATAAGTTGCTTTTCCCTTAAGTTCCTGTTGTGTAAAACACTGTAGATGAAGAGAGAATAGCGTTAGATGGAGTTTAACTCTTCAGGTCCTTCGGGAACTTGAATACAGACTGGAGATGCCAGACTTTGCAAATAAAAATACAGGATGCCTCAATTAAATGGGAATCCAGATTAACAATGAAAAAATAGCACATAAACGTCCCCAATAGCACACAAAATATTTATACTAAAAGAAAAACTACACCCATCTGAAATGCAAGTTCAAGTGGGTCTACTATATTTTTTCTGGCAACACTAACCCAGGTTTTTTTCCCAGCCAGAGACATTCTGGAAGCAAAGAGTAGAAGAAGTCAGGCTCTGCTTATTTTACCAACTCTATCAGTTTTGGCCGCAGAAGACAAAGCCACTCTAACTCACATTTACCAGGGAGCCCTCCTGTTCGGGACACTATTAGTTGAAGGTTAAAAGGCTACCCTGCCAATAATAACCAAGGGAAATAGGCTAGTAAGACTGCATTAGTGAGTAACTTCCATCTCTGTTTGAACCATCTGCTCAAACTGTCACCATCTCCCTGCCTGTGGAAAAGAAGAGGGAAAAATCAAGTTGTCATCTTAGAAACAGGACCTGAAAGCCTGAAGTATCCTGCTGGCCAACCTAGCTGCAAGGGAGCCAGGGAAAGGGCTGTCCCACCCCAGGCGCCACCCTTACAGAAAAGAGGAGAGAACAGGTGGAGAGGCATTTAGAGTTCTACTCAAACTGACTGTGGCTACCAGTTAGATGATTCTCTGTGTACATCAACAATTTCCATACAAGGTAGGGATTTTGCCCTACTTCATCTGTCTTCTGGTCTAGGTCCCTTTCTAGAACATTACACTTAAAAGAGGAAAGGCTTGAGGAAGAATAATTCCCATAGTTACTCCCCCAGGGTCTGTAGCTCCATCTTGGCTTCCCCCAGCTGGTATTGCCTGGTCTCCTCCATGTCCTGGTTAAGGATCCAGCTTTGCCCTGCACTTTGTTCTGCCTAGCTGGGATCATGGGGAACAGCATCTATCCCAGCCACAAAGGCTCTCTGTGACTACCTGTGCCCAAAATGGACAAGAAGCTCAGCCTCCACTGCCTGGCTAATGACCTGCTCACAACTTCTAAAATGGCCCATCTGTTCCTTGTTTGTTCAACCTCACAGAAGTCACCATAGTCCCCTCAGCATTGCGCCATTCTGACATGGTCCAGGCCACCTGAGTAGCGGCCCAGACTTCCTCTGAGATAACCTCACCCAAAACGATGCTCTGCCTAAGGCAATGACTACACCCAAAGGCCAGTGTCCTAATTGTAAAGGGGCTGTCAGAATACTTTATTTACACTTCACATTCTAACATTCTATGATGGGTGGAGTTTCCCAAATACAAAACAGTGCCATTACCTGTGGCGCCTGTGCCACGGGACGGTTCGCTAGTTGGGCAAGGGGCTGGAGATTGAAACACACACAGAGAGAGACAGAGACACAGGTCATTCTTAAAACAAGAATGCCCATTTTATTGTGTTCCAGGGCAGCTTATATAGAGCTCTCCCTGACTAATAGCCATGCCCTAGCTCTTGGGATTCTTCAGCTGCAAGCTCACCAGAAACCACACACACCTGCCACCAGGAACTCATGAGGGTCTCATGCCCAGAGCAGATGCAAGCACAGGAAAACAAGTTGTTGACTCCAACAAGCAAGGGGTCGCAGAAAGTTCATGGTCTGAGGGTCTGCAGTTTTCTACAATGACCAACATGTGAAGCACTGTTTAGGCCGTTAAAACACCATGGAGCTTAACACAGGGAGCAAATGCCTGGAGGCAGTTTTTGGTTTACACACTTTCCCAAGCACATAATAGCTGTGTGACCCAAATTGCTCTGAATCTAGAGTTCCTCATCTACAAAACATGGAGAATTATAATAGTATGATACATCGTATAAGGTTGTGTGGGATACATATGTCTGCTATTGCGTAGCTCAATTGCTGATGCCCCCCCCTACACTGAGAGATGAACTGTGTGTCTTCTTCCATCGAGTACCAATGGGCTGGAAATGGTGTTGATACAGATGGATTGTATGATCAAGAGACCACGTCAGAAAAACCACTCAAGTCTGCCAGTTCTCTTAGGGAGCTCTATCAAGGAGTCAAGCCCCATGTGACAGGCAGAGCCACCAGAACAACATGTCAAACAGCTACATGGATGTTCAGGAGCAGCCCCAGCAGGACCCCAGCAACAGGAATGACAAAAGCCTCTCCCATCAAGCCCATCAGAGCCATAGGGTGGTGGTCATTTTACCCGGCTCTTTGCGGCGACCTCAGGTCCCTGAGCACCAGAGTGTCTAGACCTGACAGTACCAGGGTGGCTTCCGACACAGTCACAGGAGCTAGTAAGTACTCCTGATATTGTCACCCACACCAGGGACCTCCTAAGTCAAGCGAAGGTCTGGAGCCTCCTTGATGGGAGTAGCGTAGCTCAGATCTGCCCTGGCCAAGTGGGATTCTCTCAGCCTTCCTCCCCTGGGAGCCTGGCTCCTTTCTGCTCTCAGCTGGGCTTCCTGTCTGGATAAACTTCAGATGAACACTTTCAAATTCTGTCCAGGAAGCTCACCAGCCTGAACATGTGAATCTTCTACCGTCTGCACGGTTGAAAACAAGTTATATAAGCCTCCCTTTCACGGGGGAGGGGGCTGCGCAAGCTGGGGAGGCTGGGCTGCCTGGCGTCTGGAGTCCCATTTTAAGTAAATAGGCGAGGTGAGCTGTGAAGATGGCGAATAATGGAAGGGAGAAGCAGAAAGCCCTCGGGAGCACGGAAGCTATTTCTGTCCTCACCAAGCACTCCTGTCGGCTAGGGGTTGCTGTTCAGTTCTAAGGAAGTGGATTCTTTTTAATGTTTCTGCACAGAGCGTCTCCATGGCATCCATTATGTCCAAATGCCTACAACTTGGGCCTCAAGTTCTCCAAAGCCCGGGGACCAGCCCAAGCGGAGGCTGAATGCATGTTTTTCCTTGCAATCATTTGTTCTTTGGCTATCAAAGTTATTTCTGGAACTCAGGCTCCAGTGAGAACGTTATTTTTTTGTGTGTGTGGCTGGCTTCTCTCCCCCTTTCTGGTTCTTTCTTAGTCAACATTCTGGGACAATATATTTGGGGTGACATTTGCACCTTACAGAAAGACAGAATAATTGTGGCTGTGGCTGTCCCCTGCTCCACACTCTCAGGTTGTACTGTGACACAGGTGATGCTGTGCTGTGACATACATGGAAAGCACTTGCAGACTTGAAAGTCTCCCCGCAACATTCAGGATTTTATAGCAACTGACATGCATGCTAAAGCCAGGCGTGATGGCATACAGGGACCCCAACATGCTAAAGCCAGCAAAACCGCTCAGCAGTAAAGGTGCTTGCCACCAAATCTGAGAGCCTGAGTTTGATTCTCAGGAGCCACTCAGTGGAAGGAGGGAACTGACTTCACAAACTCCCCAACATGTGTGCTATGATGTAAGTGTATATGCACATATACACACAGACACAGACACACAGACACACAGACACACACACACACACACACACACACACACACAATGAATGTTCTCGCTCAGCCTGGCCGAGAGGTTCACAGATGTCTAGGCAGGGCCACAGTAGGTGCTAATACAAGAACACGCCCATGGACACACCATAGTCAGGAACTGACGAGTGATCCAGTGTGGCTGGAGAGCTGAAGCAATAGAGCAGAAAGCAGCGCCTTTGCTGGGGCGAGACGAGATGCCAGCTGCAAATGACAACCCGTGAACCTGCCTACTTGCACGTCGCTGTCTCCTCTGTGTGAGCAGCCCTCATCGGTCTTCGGTTGGGGAAGCTCATTCTGATGGAAGTGTGTCTTCTTGCCACTTTGAGTGAAGCAACAAAAAGGATAAAGGATTCACGTGGGCTCAGAGTTTCAAACTCTCTCTAGCCCATCCTGGTGAGAAAGGCATAGAGATGGGTTTCATCACTAGCGGTAGAAGCTCGAGGCAAGGCTTGTTACGTCTTGGTGGACCAGAAATCAGAGCAGAGAGCTTAAGCTGATGCCAGAGTCCCCAAAGTTCTACATCACAGAACAGGGCTACCAGCTAGGGACCAAATGTGCAAATGCATGAGCCTGTTGGGGGCCTCTTGGTATCTGTTGGGTGCATCTTGGTTGGTGGAGTGCGAGTCTATCATGCACCAAGCCCTCATAAACCAGGTATGGGGTTGCCTTCCTGGAATCCTATGCCCTTCTAATGTGGAGGCAAATAAATCAGAAGTTCAAGGTCATCAAAAACCAGCTTTGCTCCATCCTAGGCTTAAAGGCATCTTATAGTAAAGACAAACTAAGTGCATTCCTGTTTATGAAAACCTATGTTTCTTTTTTTATGATTTTGAGTGTTGCTTTATTCTTTTTTAATTGTTTTTATTGAGCTATATATTTTTCTCCTCTCCCCTCCCCTTTAGCCCTCTCCCATGGCCCCCATGCTCCCAATTTACTCAGGAGATCTTGTCTTTTTCTACTTCCCGTGTAGATTAGATCCATGTATGTCTCTCTTACAGCCCTCTTTGTTGTCTAGGTTCTCTGGGATTGGGAATTGTAGGCTGTAAACCTCTGTTTCTCAAGGATTTGGCTATGCCCCACCTGTAGCCTTAACTACAAATGGTTCTCTACTGCCTGTTCCAGGAATGGCAGTCATGTCTTTGCTTCAAAGAGTTGTTTATAACCATCTTGCATTCCTATCTTTGTTTCAAAGGTTATGTAGCCGCCTATGACTACATTGTTCTGACTGCCTTGTTATGCCCACCTTGCAACCTATGCCTTTGTTTCAGGAGGTCGTTAGGACTGACTCATTACCCTTCTAATTCTGCTCCTGTAACCCTGCCCGTTTTGCCCAACAAATCCCACATCTGGAAACCCCGTACCCTTGAACTAGGAGAGTCCTTCTCTCCCTCACATCCAATGCTGAGCTCGCGAACCCCGCCTTACGGGGAAGCAGTCCGTGTACTTGGATTTAAAAAAAAAAAAAAGCTTGATTTAATTAATTGATTGTTTTAATTAATTTGGTCGTGAGGACTTAGGTCAGTGGTCTTTCTCCTCCCATCTTTGGGATTAACAGTCATCCCCCTCGCTACCAAACGAGTTCAAGAGCAGCCTAAGCTGCAACATACATCAGACCCTGTCTCAATACAACAACAACCCAACCAAAGAATAAAAAACATAGAATCCGTGGGCCACAGTTCACATTGAAACCACAACAAGTTGTAAACACAGGGGTAAGAAGGAGGGATTGGAAGTCAAGAAACAAAGAGCCTCCTGGTGATTCTGATGCTATTAGTATTTAAATAGAAAGCAGTGACCTGAACAGACAGAACTTGGGACTCAATGCTACAGAGAAGTGAGGGAGAACACCCAGAAATGCCCCCATTGGGGTGTTCAATTAGACCCTCCCACAGAAAGGGACAAGAACAAAGCGAAATGATTGTTTCAGCTTGTCTGTTATGTCTTGGTATATTGAAGGGAAGTGTTTAATAACTTTTATTTTCGAAGCTACTACAGACCAGCACTCACAGAGACATTCTGTCTAAATTCTTGACACTGTAGGGTAAACACATATACCTCATGTAGAATTTATTTTTATTACTGTACTTCAATTGTGTACAACAATGGGTTGCTAGGATATTTTCATCAAGTACAAAATTTAATAAGTTAGTCCCAGGTTATCAATATACCAAGGCAAATAGCAGAAGCAAACACGAATCCTCTCTGGGGGAAAAAAAAACCTGTAGATACAGTGCCAAGGAAAATGAGCAGAAAACACAGAGCAGCCATGTAGCACAAAGGAGAGCCAGGGGAGACAGCAGCCTGCATGACGAGCCCTCAGAGACACCCACCAGTGGAGCTGGAGACACACAATGAAAAGTAAACAATAGTTGTGATCTGTGTGCTTAAAGAAACATGACAGTTTTGATACCGCGAGCTTCTTTCCAGAATAAGGATAAGTTCAAATCAATTCAAACAAACAAAAACTGAATGGATTTTCCCATCCCAGACCTTTGATGAAATTCTAAAGGACACAGCACAGGCTGACAGGACAGTCTCCCCGAAGATCTAAGATTCAATAAGATAAAAGTCAAAGATACCGGAAAACGTGAGGAAATAAAAGCAAGCATTGGGTATAACAGTAACTGTGACATAGGAGAGATGGCAGAAAGGAACACAAATATCAAGAGACCGCAGCATAAACCAAGTGTGGGTGAGCAGAACCGTGAGGGTGGCCCAACTTTAAAAGGCACAAACGGTGTGAGGCGACATTTCTCAAAGGAAGAGGCACTGACGGCTGAGGGTTTGTGAGACGCCAGGTCAGCATCAGCGGAAGGCAGGACAAAACTTCACCCCGGTCCAAACGAAAACTGGAAACCAGACAAGAGTCCCAAAGGCCACTGAGGGTAGGGTGATGGACAAGTTCTCACACTCTGCACGCAGCAGTCATTACTGAAGCCTGGAGCAATCACGAGTAAAGCAAGTGCTCGTGCCCAGAGCCCCCACCTTCATGGACAGGGACGAACACGTGACGGACATGGAGTCAGCTGTAAACAAGGCACTTAGGCCTCCCCCTCTAAGGCTCAGGGAACACTGTGGGGGAGGGGAGGGAAATAAGTAAAAGGTTGAAAATAAGGAAAAGGGCTTCAAAACATCCTTCCCACGCTGGACATAGCTGTTGTGATTATTAACTCACCGCAACTGTGGTTACCTGCCCAGAGCCCAGTGGCTCAAGACTGACCCTATCAACAGCCAGTCAAGGAAGGAAAGGAACTCCTAGAGACTTCCTCTACCCCTAAACTATGGCTATTGGTCGATTCCGGAAGAAGAATCAGTGACTTTAATTGTGGCTCCAACTGATAGCACCAAACCCATGGTCACAAAGATGGCCTGGGTTAATCTTGGTGGGTCACAAGACAGATAGACATGGAGTCAAGAAAGAGATTTGCATAGCAGGATAGGCATGGGTCCAGGGTGGTGGGGAGGTGACAGGTGAAGCCGTCAGCATACAAAAAAAGTGTACACATACAATTTTTAAATGATAAAAGTTTAAATTTTCAAAAATCATTTTCAAAACTATATCATTAGCTGGGCGGTGGTGGTGCAGGCCTTTAATCCCAGCACTCGGGAGGCAGAGGTAGGTGGATCTCTGTGAGTTCGAGGCCAGCCTGGTCTACAAGAGCTAGTTCCAGGGCAGGAGCCAAAGCTACAGAGAAACCTTGTCTCGAAAAACAAAACAAACCAAAAAAAAAAAAGATATCAAAGAAATGCCCGTGCTTGGTGTTTAATTCAGTACTATGCACAAAAGCCAACGCATGGGACCAACTCGTGTCCACTGCCAGCTGAGTAGATAAAGAAATGAACTGTGTATACAATGGATTATTAGTCTTCCACAAAAATCAGAGAAGTCCTATCATTTGTTGCATAGTTGATGGAGCTAGATGGTGTCATGTTAAGTAAAATAAGTCGGTACAGAAAGACGAACGCTGGCTATTCTCACTAGTGCACACTTAGAAGGTTTAGCTTAGAAAAATAGAAAACAGAATCGTGGTTATCAGAGCCTGGTGAGGGTGGGCGCTGGTGGAGAGAGGGCTATGAGGGGCTGGAGTGCAGAGGGTAGGCAGCGGTTCTGATGAGCTGAATCTAACACAGACAGTCACTCTGCCTCACCACAGCTGACTGAGGGTTTTAAGCAGCCTACAGGGGGTTCTGAATGTTCCTCGCACAAAGAAATGCCCATACCCAAAGTAACGGATCTACCAGTCTCCCAGATCTGATCTCAACACCTAACACACGTGTGATGAAATACAGCATCATATCATGTAAAGAGGAAAATCATAGGTCAGGTTTTTTTTAAAATATTTATTTTTTAAGTATTTATTCCATGGTCGGTATCTGGTTAGGAAATCAGAAACATTTCAAAATTTTGGCCTTTGCTTTGCCTGGCAATTTTCGGAAAAGTAATTTAGAAAGTCTGAAGAGAACAATTAGCAAATTTGATCTCCTAGGTATATACAAACCACCAAGCACAATGAATCGAAGCATGAATTCTTGCTGGGTGTGGTGGTACCCATCTGTACCACAGCCTCTGGAGGGGGTGCAGGAAGATGAGTGGTTCTAGACCATCCTCAGCTTCATACAAGGTGCAAGGAAGGCCTGGGACACGTGTGACCCTTCATCAGTGACAAACTCCTCCTGCACCTTCTCAAATTCAAGACCTAAGAAAAAGAAAGTATTTCCAAGCACACACTGGGCCCCCTCCTCCTCCTCCCTACACATCCTCCTCCCTCTGCTCTGCTTTATGAAAACAGATCAAACTCTGGATCAGATGCTGGGTCCAGATATCAAAGGCTCATTCATATGACAATTTTTAAATGTTTTTTTTTTTTTCCCGTAGCACTTAAAACTCAATTTTAGGGAAATAGATGGGGAGCAGTTAAGAGCACACCCTGCTCTTGCTAAGGACCTGGATCCAGCTCCCAGCTCTCACCTCCACTACCTTGTAACTGCCTGTAACTCCGGCTCCAGGAGATCTGATGCCCTCTTCCCAGGTATCTGGCCAGGTGGCATCTACTGCTTTTCTGGAACCTTCTCCTGTAGCACTCCCTCCCCCTTTGCCTGGCTCTGCGATCCTCTCTAGTTCTTCCCTACACCAGCCCGCACACATGGCGAGATGTGAGGGAGAGCACAGCAGGAATGTCTTCTCTGCTTTGTCTTTCTTCCCGGGATCTGAAACGGAGAAGCCAGAGGACCAACTTGTTAGATGAGTAACTGAAATAAGATTGGGGCTAGTGCATACATAGTTCAGTGGTAGCGCACTCGGCTAGCATGTACCACCATCTGCATGCAATAAAGAAGAAAGCACAGATGCTGAATGTACGAACCAGGGATCAGTAAACTAAATAATAATAAAGATTGAAGACAAGAGCATACATGTATAAGAAAAAAAAACAAAAGCAAATAAAACCAAAACTGATTCTTTGAGAAGATGTTTACAAATATAAGAAACAAAAATATTGAAAGATGTGGCACCTGCACCACCCAGAACCACGATCAGGTATGGGTCTTGGGATTAAAGAACACACAGAGACATGGGTCACTCTTGAAACAAGAATGTCAATTTTATTGTGGTCCAGGACAGCTTATATAAAGCTCTCCTTGACTCGTGGCCACGCCCTAGCTCTTGGGATTTTCCACTGCAAGCCCACCAGAAACCAATTCCTTGTAATCAGGAACTCATGAGGATTTCGCGCTCAGAGCAGCTGCAAGCATAGAAAAACAAGTTGTTTACTCCTGCAGGCAAGAGGGCATAGAAAGTTCAGGATCTGAGGGTCTGCAGCTCCCAACAAAATATGATTGTCTCAATAGATACATCAAAATGATACAATGCCATCCAACACAATCAAACTGCCGAGAATATTTGTAGTTAAATTATTCAAGTTAACAAGAAACATTGCTTAGAATGCATAATAATAGCCTTGATCTAAAGACAATGCATTTGAGTATCTATATGGCAGACTTCATAGAAGGGATTGGATCACAATCAACACAGTAGAAAAGTATAGCTATAACCCCCATATGGCTGTAGAGAAGAGAGGATTATTTTAATAAATGCTACTGGAAAGAAAGTCAAGTGAATCAGCACTCTATATACACAAAATACCAGTTCTTGGGGCTGGTAAAATGGCTCAGTGGTTAAGAGCACTCCTTGCTCTTCCAGAGCATCCACGTTCAATTCCCAAGACCCATATGGCAGCTTGAAACCAGCTGTAACACTAGTCCCAGGAGATTCGGTGCCCTCTTCTGGCCTCAAGGGCCACCAGGCACCGAAGCAGCACACAGACACACAAGCAGGCAAAACACCTATGCACGTAAAATAAAATTTAAAAATAAAGGTTAAAAAAATCAATTCTTTCTAGAAAAGAATGATAAAGTCAAATACTCAAAGCATAAGTAGACAATATCAAAAACCGATGTATGTCCTTGGCTCTTGAATCTTTGTTAACTAGGACCCAAACACTGACGATTGTATAAAGGAAGTGATGGACTCGACTGTGCTAGAACTACCAGTGTCTGTGCTCGGCACCTGCGTTGATTCCTCTTGGCTCATCTCGTCTCCAAAGATAGCGCCCACACCCGTCAGTCTCCCGACCCTTTCCAATTCCATGTGTTCACTAACTCCATGCAGCCCCCCACGAGCATACCGATTTCAAAGGAGTATGGTACTCGTGATGAATGCAGCAACTCTATTTGACAATTTTAAGTTATGTCAAAGCACTTGGTTTACGATTTTTTTTTGGCAGAGAAAAATAATCTTGAAAGACAAAACTTGAACAACTTTTTAGGAGAAAAAACCTATTTCATACCAGACAAATCAGACTGGAATATCAAACGCTAAAGTTCTAAAAGTAATCTGTTTCTGAGGGCGTCGTGGCATTACCATGAAGCTAGCAACAGGACGGTAACAGCAAGGCAGCCTGTCCCCGGGCTCATCTGAAAAATGAACAAGATGACCAGGCTTGCCCAGGAGAAGCCCTTCACTCACACTGGGAAACTCCCTCTGCTGGGTGTCAGCATTGCTCGGAACAGGTGAGGGTGTTTGATGCCCATTTTCTCCTCTGGGACCGAAGTGGTGTCAATCTCTGGCCACCTCAGCACCGTGTTTTGTAAGAAGGCTTGTCCATAAAGAAATGGAAAACAAGTCCACTAGCCTCACGAGTTCCCCAAGGCCCCATTGTGTGCAAATGTCCAAAGTGTAAGTGCTCTTTGACAAGAAAGGGACTCGGGAGAGAAGGGAAGAGGGCTCAAGCGTTTACCACCTTTTTAATAAATATATGTACCGATGTTTTACCTGCAGTGCATCTGTGTACCACGTGCGTGTGTTGCTCACAGAGGAGAAAAGATGGCATTGGATCCCCCAGAACTAGAGTTACAGACAGTTGTGAGCCACCATGTGGCTGCTGGGAATTGAACCAAGGTCCTGGGAAAGAGCAGCCAGTGCTCTTAACCACAGAGCCATCTCTCCAGTCGCCTAAATTTGGGGTAGAGTTGTTTTGGTGTTTGTTTGTTTGAGACGGGGTCTCTCTTATAGCCCTGGTTTTCCTGAAATTCACTGTGTAGACCAGGCTAGCCTTGAACTCATGGAGATCCTCCTGCCTGTGCTTCCCAGTACTGGGATTGAAGGTGTGGCTACCACGCCCATGCTTACCACCTTTGGTTCCAAAATGTTCAGTGTTTGAAGAAAAATTAGTCCATGGCTGAAGTTTAGTGATGCAGAGTCATAAATCCACAAAAATATTTGTCACAGCTAACAGGGCATCGCGAATGTCTCCCCATGCCAATAAAATGGCTGTCAGCGTCACTTCCCAGGACCTTGTGATATAAGCAGACACAGTTTGTTCAGCAATCATCCCTTGTTAGAAAGTAAGGCTGGGGCAAGATGGCTCGGCAGGTAAAGGTGCTTGCTGCCAAGCCTGAGTTCAATCCCCAGAAACCACATGGTAGAAGGAAAAAAAAACCGTGTCTGAGCTCAGGTCCCCTAGCATGTGCCCCCCTTCTCACCCCCACACACAAACTAAATATACTAATATAATTTTAATCTATGGAAAATAAGACATCAAGACTGCACTGAGCTTTAATATCAATGTAGGGTGTGGTGGAATGTGTGTTCAGGTGTGCATCTGTGTATACAGACCACATGTGTTTTTATACTTTGTTGAAGCGCCTGCTTAGGATCGGCTCCTAGAGTTAGGATCTGTGAGCCAAAGAGAAGGTATGTGTTGGTACATAGCTGAGCTCCGGATAAAGTTATAATGCTTGTTTCTCTTATTCAGAGCATGGAAGCATGTCTCCACATCTTGTCCACACTGAGTGTTCTTGTTCTCTTCCATTCGGGAGCATCGCTTCATAACTGACAGTCTTCAAGGATCTGCTCCCTCCATGAGCCCACGTTCTTGATCAGAGGCGGGGCAGTTGCTTTCCTTCTGCAGTGTGGGAGCCTTGCTGATGATGCACAACCAACCTGCCGTTGAGCTGCACCTCGACCCCAGGACACCCCGTCTCCTCTGCTGCAGCCTCTGCAAGTATTTTCAGAAGTGCAATGTGAGATGCCTGGATGAGCTACTCCCTTACAGACGACACTGTCCTGTACCTGGCGACCCCGCTTCCTCTCACCCAGACACCTGCAGATGGCCGTAATCTGTAAGTACAGCTGGATATTTTAACGCTCCCTCTCCCAGAGGGACACCTATTCCTCCTAAGGGTCCAGGAACAGCGTGATCAGCTGGGAGTGAGAGTCATCCTATCGAGCTCAGCTGTCACTCATTCCAGACAGCTGTCACTCATTCCAGGTCAGCTGTCACTCATTCCGGGTCAGCTGTCACTCATTCTGGTCAGCTGTCACTTATTCTGGGTCAGCTGTCATTCCAGGTCAGCTGTCACTCATTCTGGTCAGCTGTCACTCATTCCAGGTCAGCTGTCACTCATTCCAGGTCAACTGTCTGCCTAGCGTCTAGTCCTTCTCCTCACTGTGTCTGGTGCTTCTGAAGATGCCACGTTTAAAGAAGGCAAAGAGATAGCAGATGAAGACGGTGACGGCACGTGCAGCTCCCCAGCGCTGACTCCACACCGGCACTCTCTGCCATCTGATGCCATGTCTTGAGGTTGGCATATGAGGGCTGGGAACAGCTAGCAAAAGATGGAGCAAGCACATAACCCCAGGTTCGGTGGCTCCAGAGTCCATGCCTGAGCCGCCGTACTTGAGTCTAAAGTAAGACAATGAGAACTGTACTTGTGCGCAGGAAACGCCATGAGTGGTGCACACTGGCTTGGTTCTCTCCCCAAGGGTTGCTGAGAAGGTTTTCTGAGATACAAGAGCTCTGTGTGTCTGCTGTGTGGTTTGTTAAAAGCTTGTTAAACCCAACGCAGTATACGCCTTGCTGGAGGTTCATACATGACAGGCGCTAAAGCCAAAACTAAAGGCTGACCTGGGGGGCCCGAGCACCAATCCTCTATCAATACAAAGGCTCAACTGGAATAACAAAATGCTTGGCAAATCTCCTCCAGCAATCCCCACAGGTGCCTCATGTAATTGTAAAAATGTGCTTCAAAGTTTAAAACAACAAAAATCAACTTAAGAATCAACTGTTCAAACAGCACTCAGGTTCCAGGGTGTTGACTCATAATATATCATTTGATCCACCCTTAACTTCCAAGTAACAAAACTCAACAATGTGATTACTGTAAAAATAACATTAAAATTCTAACCAAACCAGATGTGGTGACTCAGGTCTCTAATGCCGGCACTCCGGAGGCTGAGCTAGCAAAATCACAAGTTCAAGATGACTTAGGGAGACCTGTTTGAAAGTGAAAGCCAAAAACAAGGACATGTAACTAGTGCTGGAGATGTAACTCAGAGGAAGGGGATCTGTCTAACATACTCAATGCTGTGGGTTCAAACCCGAGTACTGCCAAAACAAAAAAAAAAAAATCTAACCAGAAAAAAAATGGATTTATTTAAGTTTTGAAATTTAACTTTTGAAAGATGGGCTGGCTTTTATTGTTGCTGTGCTGCTTTTTGTTATTTTTTTGTTTCTGTTTGGAGGTTTTATCGGAGGGGTCGAGTGCTTGCTTGAGAGTTTGTGAAGAGTCTACGCCGAGCACTGTAGCCCATGCCAGAAACATAGACAAACTTGCATGTGTTTTCCACAGTGTTAGGATGCATTGAGCAACAATAAATGCACAGGGTGTAGCAGTTTCAACAACAACGAATTGTCATAAGAATCCAACTCCCTTGGTAGGCTGGCTGAGAAAACGCAAGTTCTTCTTTTCAGTTTTAATTACTACTGTTAACTGTTGTCACAGCACACAGTAAATATGTCTGGGTGAAAGTCTACGTAAAGGGTACAGAGTAATGTACTCAAAGAGGCTGCCACAGCGCTTAGGAGGCTTCAGGAGGGAGACAGAGTCTGTGCAGGTATGACAAAGAGCCAGATCAGCAGTCCACTGGCTGTGGAGGTGGGGGGATGCTGGGAGGAACTGGGGGAGGGGGAAATATATTGTATAAAAATTTTTAATTAAAGGAAAGAAATTGTACAATTATCGCCATGAAATTTTGATCACTCTTACTCTAGGAAGTAAAGTCAACTTGAATTTATAAAAATATTTTTGACAAAAAAAATATTTTTGACAAACAAATCAGGTCAGTATAAAATGGCTTGTTAAAAAAAAAATCTAGGCAGCGAAGATGCATGGCTTTAATCCCAGCTCACAGAAGGCAGAGGCAGGTGTATTTCTGAGTTTGATGCCAGCCTGGTCTACAGAGTGAGTTCCAAGGCAGCCAGGGCTATGCAGGGAGATCTCAAAAAATTTTAAAAAAATGCAAAGATAGATAGATAGATAGATAGATAGATAGATAGATAGATAGATAGATGTAGTGATATATCATTTGGATTTTGATAAATAAAGCCTGCCTGAAGACCAAAATGCAAAACAGTCACACTAGTCAGTCATACAGACCAGACAATTGTGGCACACACCTCTTATCCCAGCAGCTACACTAGTTAGCTATAGAGGCTGGGTGGTGGTAGTGCAGGCTTCTAATCCCAGCACTAGAAAGGAATATAAAACGGGATGAGACAGGAACTTACCCTCTTTAAGTCTGAAGATTTCACAGAGGTAAGAGTTCTCTAGTGGCTTGGTTGCTTTGCTTCTCTGATCTTCAGATTGAACCCCAATATCTGTCTCTGGGTTTTTATTATTCTTGATACAGATAGATAAATAAATATAAATATAGATAAAGAAATAAAGTACTGACTTCTCTGGGTTTGATTTCCAGCACCCACATGACAGCTCACAACCATCTGTAACTCCAGTCCCAAGGGATCTTTCCTGGGCACTGCACGTGAGTATCACAGAGACATACATGCAAGCAAACACCCCTACTCTTGAATTTAAAAATTAAAGATAAATAACCAATCCAGTGTCACAAGGAAGCTAACGGTAGAAACTCCTGGCGTCAGGTTTGAGATCAAGGTTGAAGAATCCAAGGTGATAAAAAGGCCATACTGAATCCAGAGCAAGAAATAACTAGTCAGGTCCAAACCAGCAAGCAAACAGGCAGTCAAGACAGGTGTGTCAGTCCTGGGGGACCCACTGAGTCAGGGAGACCTCAGCCTTGACACACACACCAGGTATCAGGTGTTAAATTGACATGGAGCCATGCTATGTGTCTGTCACTTTATGGGGTCTGTACCCAAACATTATGCTCTTTTCTCAGTCTAGTGTGTCTGTTAAGTTCTTGGGCCTGATTTCCCTGATATGTTTTTAATATGCCATGTGTCCGCATAGTTTCAACTCTCCCCAGTGGAAAAAAAATTCTCCACTCAAAACCGCCAGCCCAGGGATGTCACTCCCCACAGTAAGGGTGGGTCCTTCCACATTAATCACTGTCCTATTTTTAGTTAAGAAACTTTTTAGATACTTTTCTACCACCATGAAAGAACATTATGACCAAGACAATCGATAGGCAGAGCATGGTGGCACACACCTTTAATCGCAGGACTGGGGATGCAGAGGTCGGTGGATCTTTGTGAGTTCAAGGCCGTCTTGATCTATATAGTGAGTTCCAAGACAGTCAGACAGACAGGATAGAGAGATCTCTTCTCAAAAAAAATAGAAAAAAAAAAAAAGAAAAGAACATTTGTTTTGGGGCTCATGGTTCCAGAGGTTAATTCATGACCATCATGGCAGGGAGCATGGCAGCAAGCAGCAGGAATAGCAATGGAGCAGTAGCTGAGAGCTTACAGCTCATCCACAAGCGAGAGAGAGAGAGAGAGAGAGAGAGAGAGAGAGAGAGAGAGAGGGAAAGAAGAAAGAGACATAGACAGAAAAGCTGCCTCCTCAGAGAAAATGGTAGGAAAGGAAGAGAAAGAGAGAGAGAGAAATGGAGAGAGAGAGAGAGAGAGAGAGAGAGAGAGAGAGAGAGAGAGAGAGAGAGAGCTAACTGGTTGTGGTATTGGTTTTTTTAAACCTCAAAGCCTGCTCCCGGTGGCACCCCTCCTCCACTACGATCATACCTCTTCATTCTTCCCAAACAGTTTCCCCAACTAGGGACATCAAGCATTCAAATATATGAATCCATTGGGGCCAACTCATTCAAGCCACCGCAATGGCTAATCAACGCTCCATAGGCTTGTCTGCAGAACAGCCTGGTAAGAGCATCTTCTCAATTGAGGTCTCCTCTTCCCAAATGGCTCTAGCTTGTGTCAAGTTGACAAAACACCACCTATCACACAGTCATGAGACCTTGGATCGTTTAGAGACCTTCCAACTTCTAAAGAACTTCTAAAGAAACTTTTGCTATTTGTATTTATTTAGTTTTACTTTACATGCAGTGATGTTTTGCTTGCATGTCTGTGTGAGGGTGTCAGATCCCCTGGAATTGGAGTTATAGATGGTTGTGAGCTGCCATGTGGGTGCTAGGAATTGAAGTCAGGTCCTCTGAAAGAGCAGCCAGTGCTCTTAACCACTGAGTCATCTATCCAGTCCCCAGAAACTTTGGCTGTTTTAAAGAGACTGAATTTTTAAAATGTTAGAATTTCTGAAGGTTGGGATTTTTACATGTTGGAATGTTCTACGTTGTGATATTAATATTAATACAAGATCTTGAGGACAAACAAGAAAGAGAAGATTATAGTTTAATAGTAATGTAATATATTGGTATGTCAATAGTCCCGATGGTTTCTCGTTGTTTTGTTTTGTTTGGAGAGAGAGAGAGACTAAAGCAGGATGATTGTAAACTTGAGACCATCCTGGACTACATAATGAGTTCCTGTCTCAAAACTCAAGGAAGAAAAAAAAATCCACTCTTCAGCTGAAGCACTGTGCTCTCTGCTCTCCCTCAGGTCAAGTGTCACCAAGGAATGGCGTGAGTGTGGTACTGGCTGGCTCTGGCCACTTCCTTCTCTCCCTCCCTTGTGCTAGGATGGTGTCCTTGTTAGGGCTATTGCTGTGATGAAACACCATGCCCAGAAGCAGCGTAGGAGAGGATACATTTGGCTTACATATCCTGAGTCACAGCTTTCTGAGGGAAGCCGAGGTAGGAACCTGAAGACAGGAGCCCAAGCAGAGGCCATGGAGGTGTGTTGCTTACTGGCTTGCTCTGGGGCTTGCTTAGCCCACTTTCTTACGTAATCCAGAACTACAGGCCCGGGGATGGCCCCAGCCATAAGGAACTACCTCTCCCCCATCGGTCACTAATTAAGAATATCCCCTACAGTCTTGCCTACAGCCCATCTGATAGAGGCATTTTCTCGGTTGAGGCTCTCTCCTCACAGATGGCTCGATTGTACCAAGCTGATGTAAAACTAGCACCAGTCAGAAGGAGGAGGACAGAGAACAGGGTCTCTTAGAACTGACCCATCCTCTCTCGTGAAGCATATGGTCCATCCTGAGGGGCCTGGGAGGATGTCTAGGCTGCGGATTTCTCCCACGAGAAAGCCGGTTCCTGCTCAGCCTTTCTCTTTTGCCCCCTGGTCTCTGCCTTTGGCTGAGTCTGCTCAGCGACTTCTGCACCGGCCCTTGACCCCAGCAAGCTATTTTAAGCCTACACTACCCTCTCCCCTCTAGTTCCCCTTTGCCCTCCCAAGTAGGCCCAGAACTCTCCAGAAAATCCCATTGCTGGTTAGCACCTCTCCCTCCAAGGAATGAGAGTTCAGGCTCCTGGTTTTGCACAAATCCCCAGACCTGAGTCTTTCTCTACTGAGTTGCAGTAGAGACAGATATCCGCAGACACTAGAGAGAGTGAGAGAAGCCACAGCTCTACCCACCAGGCTAACAACCTGCCCTTCTAAGCAGGAACTGTCTATCTGCCCCCACCCCCATATCTGAAATATGAAAACATTCTTAGCAGTGGTATGTATGAGTCAGCTTCACCCAGTCAGCTTGGGCATAACTATATGCTTAATCATTGGCAGATCTCCTAGCAAAAGGCCCAGGCCAGTTGCTCTATATAGTTCCAAGCAGGTACTGCCTCTTGGCTTCTTGTCACACTAGTAAATAAGTGACTCAAACACAGCAAGGGAGAACGGGCTCAATAGTTCTTTCAGAACTATCGCTCTTCTTACAGAGGACCAGAGTTCAGGTCCCAGCACAGACACAGGCAGCTCACAACTGTCTGTAACTCCATGTTCTGGCTTCTAAGGACACACACACATATGCAAATACTAACGTGGCCACAGTTGTAACCCCAGCTCCAAGGGGAGTAAACATAGGAGGCTCTCTGGGACATTCTGGCTTCCCACTAGCCAAGGAAACAAGAACCCCAAGTTCAGGAAGAGACACTGCTTCAAGGGAATCAGAGTGATAGAAAAGGACACCTGATGTCCTCTTCTGGCCTCTGCTCCAGCATAGGTACCCAGGCTTGCACACATACACGTGTATACACACACAATAGATAGATACATGATTGATAGATGATAGATTTTAAATCTTAAGCATCTAAAAGGACTAGTCGCCATGAAATGCCCTATTATAGTTTTAGTAAAATGTATGATATATATAGCAACAAAGGGAACTTTAAAAAAGCAATAGGAAAAAGATGATTGCTAACACTGATAAAACGGTGGTGAGAGATGTGGAAAGATCTTTGTAGGAAAAGATAAACAAATGGACCTAATTAAACATGTCAAAATGCTTCACCTCTGACAACAGAGCAACGCAACCCAGGCGCCCTCCGGGGGGGGGGGGGGGGGGGGGGGGGGCATCGCCAGATTTGCACGGAGCCTTTTGGGAGCTTGTAATAAGCCACATGCTCGAGATTTTCCTTTGACAAATTGCAACCAAATTAAGTTTTCCCCGTGCCATGTGGGTGTAATTGCTCTTTCCAATCTCATTTTCAGGCCTTACATTTATTTCTACTACACGAAAGCTTCAAAATGGTCTTAACAGGTCTCTGAAATAAATAATCAAAGTTTCCTAACTGCCATGCCAGCTTTTAATGCTAGGTTGTCTTCATCCCCCATCATTTTTCTTAGTCACTCATGTCAGTTCCAGGATAGGAAACAGATGCCATAAAACCAGAGCTCGCCCCAGTACAATACAGTCCCGGAAGAGAGAGTCTGTGACCAGGAGAGTGATCCCAAGTTCCGAGACCGAAGGAGGCAAAAACGGTGAGCGAAGTGAGACAGGACGAGGTTGGGACAACTGACCGACCAACTGGTGAGGGTAACAAGTGTCCAAAGCCGGGCGCTGCGCAGATCACGCAGTGTGAAGCGGGAGTACAGCCTGAGAGGAGAGGGACTCACCGCACAGGGGCGACGGGGCGGACCCGGAAGATGTCTGTGTTCTCAATTGGGTGCGTGACTGGGCACCAGCAGCCCACTGTCATCAGCAGTAAGACAGAAAGAACCAAATAACAGTGTTGACAGATGGGCAGAAAGGAAGGGGAGCCATACAGCTGAGCTCAAAGGCAGTAATGATGCTCTAACATTCCCAGGAAGCTGTCAGGATAAGACAGCTGGACCTGCTGGACCACCACCCAAGAAGAAATGCTGACGCACCAACAGAAAGAGAGCTTGGAAGAAGGGCTGGGGAAGAATTGGCTGGAGATGGGGTGGGGCAGAGTTAAATGGAACAGTGGATGCAGCTGGGAAGCTATTAATAAAAAGCAAAAGGTTTCCTCGGAATGCAGGATGAAAGAGCAAAGAGATTTAAAACACGAAGCAGAAGCCATGTTGTCATCTCTCCTGCATTCCGTGAGCAAGAAACGTGTGACAGACCCAAGCAGGTTCAAGGGAAAGAGACTACAACCGCACAGGAAGCTTAATTCTCTTGAGACCGCACCGTACACTCACTGTCTCCGCGCCCGCGTCCCTCACAGGTCCCTCTTTATTGCACTTCATGCAGCGTTATCATTTGCTTGTGTTTCGGTCTCACCCAGGAGACTGAGTTTCATGAGGTTGAGAGGTCACGCGGGCCCAGCCCTCAATGAGGCCTCCCCACCACACTCTTTCTCCCACCCCGGGGCTCGGAAGAGGCGGGAAGATTGCCCAAAGCAGACGTTATGGATGCCCGCTCTGAAACGACACCTTCTGGACCTGACAGGGCCACTGTGCTCAAGAACTCCCAGCAGCTGGGGTCGCCTACACAGAACCTACACAAGATCAAGCCTCAGGCGAGCATGGCAGGGGTGGGAGAGTAGCCCACGGGTCTCCCCCTAACTGAGGAGCCCATGGCAGCTGATGGCTGCTGGAGAGGGAGGGGCACTTTTCTTTGATGGAGTAGCCACTGGTAAGCTCACCCATGCTCTGCGGAAATGGCCCCACATCCATGCATACACAGGCAGAACTTACTGGAATGAGTTGGTTATTTTTAAAAAAAGATAATGACAAGAGTTAGGAGAGGGATATGAGGAGGAGTGCTGGAGGAGGGAGTGGGGGTAGATATTATTTATCAAGTGCATTATATATAAGCATGTGATATTTTCAGACTATATTTTGTTTTGAAGAACGGGCTCCCACACTCAGGCCTGCAGGGACTGTCTCAAGCCCAGCAGAAGCAGGTGCTCACTAAGGCCTCTGGGCCCCAGTAAGGCCGCTGAGCCCCATCCCTGCTACTGAGTCACTCAGAACACACACACACAACCAGAGTGTCCAACTCCAAAGGAAAGTCTGAGTCATCTGGGAAATCGTACTCAAAACTATAATGACACGAATTACTCCAGACAGAAAGGTGGTCACCATGACAACCGGAAGAGTAACCTACACGACATTAGCAGAAAGGGAAACGAAGGAAGCAAGCAATTCAGCAAAAGCCTTTCATACGCCTCCCCCCAAATCGACACGCAAATGTAAAATATAGCTAAAGAAATAAAACAGGGGCAGTGGGATGGCTCGTGGAGCAGAGACATTGTTGTGCAAGCCTGGCAGTCCTCAGGGCCAGAGAAGGAGAGGAGCGGAGGGCAAACTCCTCCCGCCTCCACAGGTGTGCCATGGCACCCATTCCCCTCCACGCACACAATGACAACAACAATAATAAGTATTTTTTTGTAAAAAGAGAAAAAACAATTAACTTTGCTGGTGATTTGAATTCAGGCACACACGCGGCAAATGTGAAACCAAGACCTCAAACATTCCAAAAAGGAAAACATGTCGGTCACACTGCAACCCAATTTAAAACTCGCAAAACAAAATTTTAAAGGACTATTTTGGGCCTATAGAGAACATGGCTCAGTGTTTCAGAACATTTAAAGAGGACCAGGGTTTGTTTCCCAGCATTCACGTGGCAGCTAGCAACCATCTGCAAGTTCACTACCAGGGACCTGATGCCCTTTTCTGGTCCCCCACATGCACTGCAAGAATGTGAAGGACAGACATGCACGCAGTCAGAACATTCATATCCATAAAAGAAAATTTTTAAATTTTAAAATCATGCCTTTCACCACAAAAGCTTTCTTAAAATGTGAATGGGCTTTTTTAAATTTAAGTAGAATAGCACACACACACACACACACACACACACACACACACACTTCCAAAGAGAACCAAAATCACACATGACTTCTACATATATGCTCGATCAAACTCACAAAGTTATAACTTCCAGGTTAAATAAAGTTCACCTAACAGCTACAGGTGGAAAGCTACCTCTTCATACCTGCAGAGGCTGGGGAGACAGCTGTGCACTTGGGAGAACCAGCAGAGGCTGGGGAGACAGCTGTGCAGTTGGGAGAACCAGCAGAGGCTGGGGAGACAGCTGTGCACTTGGGAGAACCAGCAGAGGCTGGGGAGACAGCTGTGCAGTTGGGAGAGCCTGCAGAGGCTTAGAGACAGCTGTGCAGTTGATAGAGCCTGCTGCTCAAGCACAAGATGAGAGTGTGAATCCCCACCACGAATGTAAAAAGCAGGTCAATCTAAGTAGAAACAAGGGTGAGGTCTGAGAAAAAGAAGAAGGTAGGGGGAAGGATCAGCCAAAACAAAATTTGCATGTAAACCCCATATGGAAGCTTCTATTTAATCAACTAGATAGAATATATAATTTTTAACAAGCAATAAGTTTGGACAGAGGTACCCTGCATAGGCGGTAGATAATACTGCTCCCACAAGGAAACGATAATTAAATGAAAACCCCACAGTCAGGTATGAGATTCCTCCCTGTAAGTTGACTAGGGAGGCTCCAGAGCCTCCCCCC
Organism: Alexandromys fortis; assembly: GCF_014885135.2. Taxonomy (NCBI): domain Eukaryota; kingdom Metazoa; phylum Chordata; class Mammalia; order Rodentia; family Cricetidae; genus Alexandromys; species Alexandromys fortis. Next base: position 1,570,115 of record NW_026067919.1, read on the forward strand.
ACCCCATTATTCTCAGTTGCCCACAAGAACAATCAATAAAACCCTATTGCTGTATATATCACATGCTTTGGTGGCAGAACATGGAGAAATCAAGCAGAACCGAGCTGGAAGCTTCCTCCCTGGTGGCTGGTTTTCATAATACCAACAGGTGCTGTGTAGGCCCCTGGGGAGAAAAGTTGTCCATGTCTTATCCAGCTTTGAACCCTGCCAGCTCCAGTACCAACCTGCTTTGCAAGGAAGGCATGCTCACTGGTACCATAACAGCGTGACTGTTACGAGGTTAACTAACCCCTTTCTGATCAGAGGCGAGGCCTATGCCACAGGAGAAGATTCACGACTGAAACTGTAAATCTAGTCAAAAAGCCATGGATGAAGTGATCACAGACCCCGAAAGAACCTACTATTATAGCTTTGCTAAGTGGACAGCCTGTTAAATATTTGTGTTTATACCCATACATTAGTTTTGATCTCAACCTTGGCCAGGGATACTTCTATTTGCAGTGAGTGAGGCTAAAACAAACTCTCACGATCCCTCAAAGTACAGAGAATAAGAAGTGACTGTCGGATGCTCAGACCTAAGCAGGACATCATAATCATCCCCACTAACGCTCAGAGAAGGCTGTGGAGAGGATGTGGAAAGAACGTAAGAGCTGGAGAACGGGAAGGAGGGGAAGTACACTGTGAAGTGCTGTCTTCTGGACTTGGTACCGGCTTTGCACTCATGAAGCCATAGCGGCTGTAGCTGCCTACATAAGACCTACATAAAATCAAGCTACCCCACAAACCTATGAGCACCTGATTTTCGATAAAGGAGCTAAAACTATACAATGGAAAAAAGAGAGCATCTTCAACAAATTGTGCTGGCAAAACTGGATTTCAATCTGTACAAAAATGAAAATAGATCCATGTCTGTCACCATGCACAAAACTCAAGTCCAAGTGGATTAAAGACCTCAATATCAGTCTGAACACACTGAACCTGATAGGAGAGAAAGTGGGAACTACACTACAACAAGTGGGCACAGGAGACCGCTTCCTACGTATAACATCAGCAGCACAGACAGTAAGGGCCTCATTGAATAAATGGGACCTCATGAGACTGAGAAGCTTCTGTAAAGCAAAGGACACTGTCGCTAAGACAGAAAGGCAACCCACTGACTGGGAGAAGATCTTCACCAACCCCGCAACTGACAAAGGTCTGATCTCCAAAATATATAAAGAACTTAAGAAACTAGACTGTAAAAGGCTAATCAACCCAATTATAAAATGGGGCACTGAGCTGAACAGAGATCTCTCAACAGAAGAAGTTCAAATGGCCAAAAGACACCTAAGGTCATGCTCAACTTCCTTAGCGATCAGGGAAATGCAAATCAAGACAACTTTAAGATACCATCTTACACCTGTCAGAATGGCTAAAATCAAAAACACCAATGATAGCCTATGCTGGAGAGGTTGTGGAGAAAGGGGTACACTTATCCATTGCTGGTGGGAATGCAAACTTGTACAACCACTCTGGAAAGCAGTGTGGCGGTTTCTCAGAAAATTTGGGATCAACCTACCCATGGACCCAGCAATACCACTCTTGGGAATATACCCAAGAGAGGCCTTATCATGCAACAAAAATATATGCTCTACTATGTTCATAGCAGCATTGTTTGTAATAGCCAGAACCTGGAAACAACCTAGATGCCCCTCAATTGAAGAATGGATGAAGAAAGTATGGAATATATACATATTAGAGTACTACTCAGCAGTAAAAAACAAGGACTTCTTGAAGTTTGCAGGCAAATGGATGGAAATAGAAAACACTATCCTGAGTGAGGTAAGCCAGACCCAAAAAGAGGAACATGGGATGT